>NW_012101365.1:8741432-8747603 GCF_000951045.1 Mandrillus leucophaeus | reverse complement strand
TATCCATTCATCCATCAATGGACACTTGGCTTGCTTCCACCTTTTGGCTGTTGTGAATGATGCGGCTATAAACGTGAGTGTATATTTCTCCCTGCCTCTGAGCCTCTTGTGGTCTAATGTGGGGGAGGGACATGTAGATCCACCTTCAAGTTGCCTTCCATGAGCTTCTGTTTCCTCATCTGTAAAATGAGGATCATGTTACCCACTGTGGAAATTAAATGAGACAATGCATGACTTAGTGCAGTGCTTGTCACACTGTAAACATTCTATAAATATTAGCTCTTGCTGCAGCTACGGCTGCTATTAGGCAGAGATTTTTCAAAAGAAGAGAGGACTGGAAATGGGGTGGTTAGCTTGAGATCTCTCATAAACATCACATCAACCTACTCTCACAAACATCCTGGCAAGTAGGCCTGAAGATCTCGATTTTCCAGACAAAGATAAAGACTAGGAGAGGCCCTCAACTATGAGACAGAAGAGGTGAGCCTGCAACATAGCTTGCTAGGGCTTCTTACTCAAACTGTGTGAGCAGGGGCAGAAAGGCTCAGGGGAAAGCAGCAAATAAAATCTCCCTTGAATGCAGGGCTGTCCTGGTGTAAAGCCAGCACATTTGTCCCAGGCAGCTGGAGGAAGGAGCTGGGGGGGCAGAGTGAGGAAAGGTGTTATGCAGACGCAGGAGCACAGCCTCAGCAAAAGCCTAGAGGTAAGAGGTATATAGCATCTGCAGAAGAAATGGCAGGACTCCAGTCAGTGAGGTGCAAAGGGCGTGTGCATGGGAGGGTGGGGCCAGGCCACAGAGGGCATTGCAAGGCGGACCAGCCCAGTCCAGTTCCTGGGCCTGAGCGGGTTCTGATGAACTGCCCAAGGTGGCATTTCAGGGAGATTAGTCAGACTGATTGGACAGAGGTGCTTGCCTTGCAACACTTTCCTGCCTTCAAACCACAAGCAGTATTTTAAAAATTAAACTTGTGTCTTACCAACATTATGTACACACTTCAAAAAGTCAGATAGTTCTACAAAGCCCATTTCCCTCCACTGCCAAATCTTACCACCCAGAGACAGCCACTGTTCAATATTTCTTCCAGTATTTAAGTCCGTGTTTCTAAATACTATGTCTACACATCTTTCTTAATTTTTTCATTAGCGATATGGCCTATTGAATTTCTATTACAAAAGAGAAGGACTTAGCTCTCTTCTCTCATGGAAACAGTTTACCTTCCCCAACTTTCCAATCTAGTTATAACACTCCTTTTGTTAGATTGGTGTTTATAGCATTGCGACCATATAAATCACAGCTAAGCCACATTGTATCATGATTAAATTTTTGCTTTTATATGACTTATTCTTTTCACTGAAATGGATGCCTCATTTAAAAAAATCTGTTAGCTTTATTTCCTAGGCACACACATCCCTCTCCCCTCAGTGAGAAATTTAAGTCTGCCCTCAGAATCTTCAAGCACATCAGATAATCAAGTCATCCATCTTGCTTCCTTTTGGAGCTCTCAGTGGTTCTGCTCTCACCTGGATGTTTGTTCTCTGTCTGCTGCCAAGATGTAGCTGTCCCCAGGTTGTGGCAAAGGCATCCCCGATGCCAGACAGGTGAGCACCGTTCATCTATAGATTTTACTCAGAAAACACCTACTGTGTGCTTCCAGATGCCAAAGCGGTCCCATGCTGGTGATGCAGAGATGACTTGAATACAGTTTTTACCTTCAAAGGGCCCTCAGTCCAGTTGGAGTAAATACAGTAAGTGATGGGCCAGAGGTGAGCGTGGACATTATGGGAACTCAGCCTTTGGAAGAGCCAGGAGTCATGAAAGGCTTCCTGTAGGAGGTGATGTAAATGAGCCTGGGCTCGTTAGAAGGAGTTTTCCAAGTATTCTGGGAACAGATTCCTGGTAAGAGAACATTAAGTGCACAGTCACGGGAGCATGACAAGACATGACTCCTTCTGGAAATTGTAAGTAATTAATTAGTGATGATCATGTGGGAGGGTTCCAGTCGAGGGGTGAGCAGGGTCCTGTGTGCCAGGTTAAGGGACATGAGGGCAGTGGGGAGCCACTGAAGGATTTTAAGAAGGGGTGATATGGTCAGGCCTGCATTTAGAAGGGCTAGTGAAGGGGACATTGAGGTCTAGCAGAGGATAAAGAGGCCTGAGCTAACACTGGCACTGGGAGTGAGGCATTGGGGCTCAAGATACCTTTTAAAGAAACCAAATGGACTGGACTTGGGGACACAGGGGATGTGGGGATGACCAATAATTCCCAAAGGAAAATGGGTTTCAATTCCACACATGTCTCCTGGGAAACCTGAAGGTACTCTAGGCTGGGAAAGCCACTGGCCCCTTGGGATATTTGGGGACCAGACATGCTAAGGGGGTGGATGTTCAGAGACTGAAGGAACAGGACCAAGCCCTAGGGTCTCTATCAATTGGAGAGCAGAAGCAAGACTGAAAGGCCATGTGGTGGAAAGGGTTGGTGCAGCCTGATAGGTAAGAGCACGAGCTCTAAGCTCAGGCAGGCCTCAGTTTAAATGTCAACTCTGTCACCTGCTTATTGAGCCTCAGTTTACCCATCAGCAAAATGGGGACCATAATATTACCTACCTCGTGGAGTGGTTGTGAGGATTAAATGAGGCCTGGTCTGTAAAGCACTTGGCATGATGCCTGGAAAAGAAGTGCTTCGTTTTATGTCTTCCTACTGTTGGTCTTGGAGAGCAAAACCTGCTTCAAAGATCGGGTGACATTTGAGGTGATCTCCGAAAAGGAGCAGGCAGAGATGGCTTCATGGGCAGGCCCACAGGGCCATGAAGAGCCCTGGACATGTTTGTATGTTCTGCTCTACCATCTTGAAATTCTCAATGATTTTTGAGCAAGGAGCCCCACATTTTTCATTTTTCACTGGATGCTGCAAATTCAGTAGCTGTGCTGTCATAGGAGACCATCAGGCAGAGAAGAGGAGGGGAATGCTTTTTAAGCAAAAGGGCTTTGAGTGTGCAAAGGCATGCTGGAACCCAAGGCTCAGCCTCTTCTGAGAACAACCAGCACGAGGTTTGATGTTCCCAGCTGGAGAGTTGTGTACACAGTAGAAGCTCAAAGAGGAAAATAGTGAAAGACCTCAAATGCAACACCAAGGAATCTGGCTGTTACATATTGTATATGTGGGGGGCTTCCAAATGTTTCAAATATGAAAATGTTAAGGTCAATGATGTTCAGGCAGAACACTGGTGAAACTGGAGGTAGAATGGTGTGGAAAGTGTTATGATCTGTATTTTATAGAAGAGAAAACTGAGTCCTAGAGAGGTGATATGAGCAGGGCTGCAATATGATTTTCACAGGCCCTAGGCAATTTTGCCTGTATGGACCCTTTTCTCCAGAAAAGTGTGCAAGTATGTGTGTGTGCATAAAATTATACTTTACAACTACATTGACATAAAGGCAAAGATCTTGCTATTCTATAAGAAAACATTTTCTTATAGACCCAAGTGCTGTTTCTGCTGTGCTGAATGAGTAAGTCGTCTGGGATGTCAGTTGCTCTCTTTTCAGATGTTGTAGCCAGGACTCCTGGGCCTTTCTGGAATGGGTGGGCAGTCCTGTTTCTCCTCAAAGGGAATGCTAGCTAGTCCCAAAGGCCATTTCAACTGGGGCGTTCTGTGCCTCCAGAGACACTGTGTTCCAATCTCCTGCAGAAGGAACCGAAAGTTGTCTGGGTTTGGAACTCGAAGGTGGGGCTGACTGACAGGTAAAGGAGAGAGAGTTGTGAATGTTCTGGGGTTTGGGGAGAAATCAAAGGTCTCATATCTGCAGATGTTTGTGACTTTACCCTTATGTCACCTATAGCTTCAACCCCAGGGACTGGGCTGCCTACCTACTCCACCCACGGGGAGGGTGGGGAGGCTGAGTCAGCGGCGGCGGCTGAGGATGTCTGGAGAGGAGAAAGATCACTGTCTGTCTGTCTGTTGGGGTTCCAGAGAAACCTGTCTGGAGAGGGGAAGCATGCAGGCCTTCCTTTGCACGTAGGTCGACTGCTCACGTAGCCAGGAGAGTCGATAGAGGTTCTAGGATAGTCCCTGCTTTACCACTTTCCTGAGATTTTCCTCAGTGATCTTCACTAGCCTTCTCTTCCTTTCCCCCTGCAACCCAAGACTGTGACGGGATGGCCTAATTCATGAGCTTCAGTCCACTCCTCCCCTTCTCCCAGCTTTGACTACTCATGTAACTGGTGGGGAGGGAGAATGGCAGAAAAAGACAGCATAGGGAGCAGGGGGAACTATTTGGGCAAGAAAAATAGATCTGGCATAGCTGTCCCTTTAGGTCTCAATCTTCAAATCACCTTTCTCCAGGCCCCAGACCCTTTCTTACTGGGAGTTTATGAGTGAATGAATGAATGAATGAATGAATGAATGAATATTCAACCTTTCCTGGTCTTAAAAGTCACCCCACCTTCTGTCCTCCAGTTCTCATGGTCAGGAGATACCCAACTGCTTCTAAAATAGGAAGGAAATTGATCAGAAAGGAAACCTACAGATAAATTTGGATGAGAATTATTGAGACAGTTCGTACCTGATGACCTCTATTTCCTCTACAAAGGCTGAAGGTTTGGTGGGATAACAAATAATAGGAATCACTATTGCATAGAGAAGGGATCTGACTGCGGAATTGCAAACACATTACAGGGCAGTGTGTGGCCTTACCCTGTGATTTTGGTGGGTAGGAGTAATAGCTAACGTTTCTTGAGCGGTTATTATTGTCCAGGCGCTGAGTTTAATGCTCTGTGTACATGACCTCTTTGGTCTTCAGGTGCACCTAGGAGGCAGGTGCCCCAGTCAAGATGAGCCAGATCATACTGCAGGAATTACAAAAAAAATTCTAGGTGACTGCAGACACAAAGGTCTATTTTTTGCTCCTGCTCCATGCATCCATCAATGTGGCAGGGGGAAGAGACATAGCAAGTTGCAAATCTGAGAAACAAATAAGGTTTGAAAGACTGGGAAGGAACGGAGAAAGGGGTTCAGAGTCTGGAATTCAGGAGGAGGTCAGTGAGTCAGTCTGAGGAGAGCTCTGAAAAGATAAGAGGGAGGGGTCAGAGTGGGACCCTGCTATCTGAGATTTCAAAGGTGAGCGCAGTAGCCAGCCAAGATAAGAGCTGGGTGTGGCTCTGAGTACAGGTGACTGTCGTGGAATGAAACAAAGTTCCCTGGAGTTGAGGAGGTCAAAGGTGGGAAAGAGGGAGCCGTACTTCTAGTCTTAGGAAAAAGAGGGTCTGGAAGGATGGAACAAGCCCCTGGTGAAGTATAGTGCAGCTTCTTTGGGTGTAAATTTTACCAGGACATGAGATTTGTAAATGACGTTTTTTAATAACCAAACATGGAAATAAAATATAAGATTTCAAAAAAGTGTGTGTGGAAAGCTGGAGAAGCACTAGGTGTGGGGGAGCCACTTACCTGTCATAGATGACAGCAACCAGGAGGACTAGAGACACAAACACCCAAGGACCGAAGTCTTTTCTGATTTCCATCTAATGATGATAATAATAAGAGCTAACAGTTCATGAGAGCTTATTATATGCTAGGCACTGTCCTAAACACTTTAGGTGTATAGCTGCTTCAGTCATCTCTTGATGCCCTGTGGGGACGTACCATTTTTATTCCCATCTAATGGAGGAGGAAAAAGAAGCCTAGAGGAATTGTGTACGTTGGCCAAGGTTACATCACTAGTGTATGTCACAAGTGGGATTTGAACTCAGGTAAACCGGCTTTAGAACCCATACCCTTAAATGCTGCACTGGTGGTTTTCCAACATGGATAACCACTAGAATTGCCTGGGGTGGGGTGGGGTAGAGGATTTGTTAAAGCAGGATGTTTGGCCCCTCCCCTAGCATTTCTGATTCAGTCAGTCTGGAGTGGAGTCCAAGAATTTCCATTTCTAAGAAGTTCCCAGGTGATCACTGAGCAGCTGGTCCCAAGGCTACACTTTCAGAACCTCTGTTCCACTTCATACTGCCTCGCAAATAGACACACACAGCATCTCTTCAGTGCATGGCAGATCCAGCATCTCTTTCCAGATGTGACTACCAAATGTGTGGCAGCAGGTGTATGTGTGTCACAGGAGGGTAGAGGATTAAGGTGTAGGTAGCACTAGGGGACACAAAAGAAGCTCAGTCCTGCTTCTTAG
>NW_012101365.1:8735292-8736577 GCF_000951045.1 Mandrillus leucophaeus | reverse complement strand
AGTATTCCATGGTGTATATGTACCAAATTTTCTTTCTAGTGTATCATTGATGGGCATCCTTGTCCTTCTTGATAATTATATTCCCAGGCCCCCAATAATGCCTAGAACTTAGGAGATTCTTAATTAACATTTATTGTTGAATCCATTCAAACAACAACTATTAATTAACTTGCTCAATAAATATTTATTGAGTATCTACTATGTGCCTGGCACAGTTAGGTCTGAGAGATACTGCCCTGAAAGAGACAGATATGGTTCCTACCTCCATGGAACTTTCATTCTAATAGGGAGGGGAGATTTATTCACAAGTAAATAAGATCATTGCTGCTAATTGGGATTTGTGTCATGTGGGGCTTACCAGAGTGATGTGATAGAAAGTTTTTGTTCTAGAGCTGTTCACATGCTACTGAGGCAGACCTTGCAGCCCCCAAAGCAGCTTCCATCTCACGTGATTAGTAGGGGCTTTACAAACTCAGAGAAAATGTGCTTAACTCAGAATGGGAAGGGTTGGGTTGGGGGGCATCAGGGAAGGCTTCCTGAAGAAGCATCCCAGTGGTTTTAAAGACAAATAGAAGTTCTCTAGGAAAGGGGTGGGGAAGATTCTAGGCCTGTGCAAGGACAGGTGGCAGAAGGCCAGTGGGCACACTGCAAGGCGTGACTGAGATTTAGTGTGGGGTGGGAAGAAAAGAGGTGAGGGAGACGGTTATGAATCAGGTCCAAAAGCACCCTGTTAGGATGGTTAGTTTTATGTGCCAACTTAGCTAGGCTATAGTACCCAGGTATTCAATCAAACACTAATCCAGGTGTGTTGAGAAGGTATTTTGTGAATATGCTTAATACCTACAAGCAGTTGACTTTAAGTAAAGAAGATTGTCCTCAATCACCTGGGTGGGCCTCATTCAGTCCATTGATAGGCCTTAAGAGCAAGACTGAGATTTTCCTGAGATAGAAAGAATTCGGCTTGTGAACTGCAGCTTTAGCTCTGTCCAAGAGTTTCCAACTTGCTGACCTGCCCTGCATATATCAGACATGTCTAGCAAGATCCTACAACTATAGAAGCCAACTCTTTGAAGTAAATCTCTAGATAGATAGATAGATAGATAGATAGATAGATAGATAGATAGATAGATAGATAGAGATGGATAGATTCAATGATATATAGATTAGATAGGTAGGTAGATAAGATAGATAAATTAGATAGATAAGGCAGATGATAGGTAGATAGGTAAGATAGATGATAGATGATAGATAGATAGATAGATAGATAGATAGATAGATAGATAGA
>NW_012101365.1:8729643-8734132 GCF_000951045.1 Mandrillus leucophaeus | reverse complement strand
GGATGGCCTAATTCATGAGCTTCAGTCCACTCCTCCCCTTCTCCCAGCTTTGACTACTCATGTAACTGGTGGGGAGGGAGAATGGCAGAAAAAGACAGCATAGGGAGCAGGGGGAACTATTTGGGCAAGAAAAATAGATCTGGCATAGCTGTCCCTTTAGGTCTCAATCTTCAAATCACCTTTCTCCAGGCCCCAGACCCTTTCTTACTGGGAGTTTATGAGTGAATGAATGAATGAATGAATGAATGAATGAATATTCAACCTTTCCTGGTCTTAAAAGTCACCCCACCTTCTGTCCTCCAGTTCTCATGGTCAGGAGATACCCAACTGCTTCTAAAATAGGAAGGAAATTGATCAGAAAGGAAACCTACAGATAAATTTGGATGAGAATTATTGAGACAGTTCGTACCTGATGACCTCTATTTCCTCTACAAAGGCTGAAGGTTTGGTGGGATAACAAATAATAGGAATCACTATTGCATAGAGAAGGGATCTGACTGCGGAATTGCAAACACATTACAGGGCAGTGTGTGGCCTTACCCTGTGATTTTGGTGGGTAGGAGTAATAGCTAACGTTTCTTGAGCGGTTATTATTGTCCAGGCGCTGAGTTTAATGCTCTGTGTACATGACCTCTTTGGTCTTCAGGTGCACCTAGGAGGCAGGTGCCCCAGTCAAGATGAGCCAGATCATACTGCAGGAATTACAAAAAAAATTCTAGGTGACTGCAGACACAAAGGTCTATTTTTTGCTCCTGCTCCATGCATCCATCAATGTGGCAGGGGGAAGAGACATAGCAAGTTGCAAATCTGAGAAACAAATAAGGTTTGAAAGACTGGGAAGGAACGGAGAAAGGGGTTCAGAGTCTGGAATTCAGGAGGAGGTCAGTGAGTCAGTCTGAGGAGAGCTCTGAAAAGATAAGAGGGAGGGGTCAGAGTGGGACCCTGCTATCTGAGATTTCAAAGGTGAGCGCAGTAGCCAGCCAAGATAAGAGCTGGGTGTGGCTCTGAGTACAGGTGACTGTCGTGGAATGAAACAAAGTTCCCTGGAGTTGAGGAGGTCAAAGGTGGGAAAGAGGGAGCCGTACTTCTAGTCTTAGGAAAAAGAGGGTCTGGAAGGATGGAACAAGCCCCTGGTGAAGTATAGTGCAGCTTCTTTGGGTGTAAATTTTACCAGGACATGAGATTTGTAAATGACGTTTTTTAATAACCAAACATGGAAATAAAATATAAGATTTCAAAAAAGTGTGTGTGGAAAGCTGGAGAAGCACTAGGTGTGGGGGAGCCACTTACCTGTCATAGATGACAGCAACCAGGAGGACTAGAGACACAAACACCCAAGGACCGAAGTCTTTTCTGATTTCCATCTAATGATGATAATAATAAGAGCTAACAGTTCATGAGAGCTTATTATATGCTAGGCACTGTCCTAAACACTTTAGGTGTATAGCTGCTTCAGTCATCTCTTGATGCCCTGTGGGGACGTACCATTTTTATTCCCATCTAATGGAGGAGGAAAAAGAAGCCTAGAGGAATTGTGTACGTTGGCCAAGGTTACATCACTAGTGTATGTCACAAGTGGGATTTGAACTCAGGTAAACCGGCTTTAGAACCCATACCCTTAAATGCTGCACTGGTGGTTTTCCAACATGGATAACCACTAGAATTGCCTGGGGTGGGGTGGGGTAGAGGATTTGTTAAAGCAGGATGTTTGGCCCCTCCCCTAGCATTTCTGATTCAGTCAGTCTGGAGTGGAGTCCAAGAATTTCCATTTCTAAGAAGTTCCCAGGTGATCACTGAGCAGCTGGTCCCAAGGCTACACTTTCAGAACCTCTGTTCCACTTCATACTGCCTCGCAAATAGACACACACAGCATCTCTTCAGTGCATGGCAGATCCAGCATCTCTTTCCAGATGTGACTACCAAATGTGTGGCAGCAGGTGTATGTGTGTCACAGGAGGGTAGAGGATTAAGGTGTAGGTAGCACTAGGGGACACAAAAGAAGCTCAGTCCTGCTTCTTAGCTTTGAGGTGTGTGAAATATGGAAAAGCAAACCATCTCCATGGAGACAGTAAGGTATACAGATTCCATTTCAGATCCAGAGACAGAGGCATGCAGAGAGGTGAGGTTTTAAGTGGAGTATATTTGGCACAATACTGGGATGCTACAGGCCGCAGTAGGAAGAGGGAGCAAAGAAGACAGCAGCAATGGGCAAAAATGAGCAAGTTGGGTGTGAGTGGAGTATTGCTGAGGGAGACAGGAGTTGTCTAAAGAGAGCAGTGCTGCAGGAAAGAAATGCAGACAGGCAGTCCCTGGAGGTGTTCCTGAAGTTGATACTCTCCAGTCCACTTTCAGAATCTTCCCAGCACAGAATCTAATGACAAATAAGATAGAAGCTGATGCCCAAATAGAAGTGAAAGAGCTTGAGACTTCTCAGGGAAAGGGAAGAGAAAGAAGTTCAGAGTGAGTCAAAACCAGGTGTTGGCCTCTGCAAAGCCAACTTTTAAAAGCTCGAATTCACGTGTAACCAAAGTGGCCAACTTTTTACCTTCTAAAGAAAATCTTCTGCCCTTCCCATTCATTCCTTTGCATGAGTGTGTGGGCCATGGCAGTTTCCCACCCGCCATCTCTCCTGCAGTTTGTGGTCCAGCTTAATTAAGAGTTCTGCTGCTCCATTAGTCTCGTTCACCTCTCTAATTGGGCACCAGCTGTGTTTTCTCTTGACAACGACTCCTTTATGGAACTTCTAAAATGCATTACATGAAACAACATAACTGTTTCAGGGTTATATGGTTATAAAACCAGGAACACTTCTTTTCTAGAGAAATGAAGAGTTCATCTTTCTATGTTCCAGAAACTATTTTTTGAAAAACGGGGAGAGAGAGTATTGAAGGGCGAATTCTCTATGTGTTTATGTTTGGAATATGAACGCTGATTGTGGTTTTGCATAATCACAGGTGTTGCTGTATAAAGACTTGGGAAGTTTCCTGGCAGAAAAGCGAGACTTGAGAAATTGAACCATGAATGGCTCCATTTACGAACAGCCACTAATGATTGACAAAATGACTATTAGTAGCTAATATTAGCTGAGCTCTTCCTATGGGCTTAACTCTATGCCAAGCACTTGACATGGATTACCTTGTTTAAACCAGGCTGTTGCCTTATGGCCTTATTAGATGGGGGCAGTTACTTTCCCCATTTTCACAGATCAGAAAACCAAGTCCAAGGAAGATGAAATAATTCATGTTTAAGGTCACACAACTCAACATGAAGTGCAACCGAAACTCAGGTCTGTCCCATGCCAAAATTCCTTTCTGCTTCTCTCCAACTAAACAATGCAATTAACTGGTGGAGCTAAAGTGCTCCACTTGCAACAATTGCAAATATCAACAGCAATCTCCCCTAACATTGGTACAGAGCTTCCAAGTACCAAGTTCATTTACGTTTGCTGCCTCATGTGAAATGACAGCCCTGTGTGAGAAACAAATCCGTTGCCATAATCCTATATTACAGATAAGATAACCGATCTAGAATTCTCAGGCCTAGATTATTTAACCAGACACATGCTACCAGTAAAGAATGGAGTCAGACCTTTCTAATTCCTAATCCAAATCTAGTGTCCATATCACTACTTCCTACCCTCTCCCAATGTGGGTTTCTTGTTGAAGAAAGGGAAGATAGACAGACAGATAGATAGGTAGGTAGGTAGGTAGGTAGGTAGGTAGGTAGGCAGATACATAAATAATAGATGAGAGATAGGTATTTCCAATTATTCATTTATTCATTTGTGCCTTTATTCATTTAATTAGTTATATTACATTTTTAATTTTCCTATCCTGATCACGTATAAGTTTATTTAGTTGCTGCCTGTCACCCTTCCTTGGAATGTGAGCTCCATGAGCGCTGGACTTTGTCCCTCTTTTTTTTTTAAACAACTTTTAAGTTCCAGGGTACATGTGCACGATGTGCAGGTTTGTTACACAGGTAAATGTGTGCCATAGTGATTTGCCGCACAGATCAACTCATCACCTAGGTATTAAGCCCAGCATGCATTAGCTATCTTCCTGATGCTCTCCCTCCCACCACCGCCCCCCAACAGGCCCCAGTATGTGTTGGTCCCTCTCATGTGTCCATGTGGTCTCATCATTCAACTCCCACTTTTGTAAGTGAGAACATGTTGTGTTTGGTTTTCTGTTCCTGTGTTAGTTTGCTGAGGATAATGGCTTCCAGCTCCATCCATGTCCCAGCAAAGGACATGACCTTGTTCCTTTTTATGGCTGTATAGTATTCCATGGTGTATATGTACCAAATTTTCTTTCTAGTGTATCATTGATGGGCATCCTTGTCCTTCTTGATAATTATATTCCCAGGCCCCCAATAATGCCTAGAACTTAGGAGATTCTTAATTAACATTTATTGTTGAATCCATTCAAACAACAACTATTAATTAACTTGCTCAATAAATATTTATTGAGTATCTACTATGTGCCTG
>NW_012101365.1:8723754-8728773 GCF_000951045.1 Mandrillus leucophaeus | reverse complement strand
AGATTAGATAGGTAGGTAGATAAGATAGATAAATTAGATAGATAAGGCAGATGATAGGTAGATAGGTAAGATAGATGATAGATGATAGATAGATAGATAGATAGATAGATAGATAGATAGATAGATAGACAGACAGACAGACAGACAGACAGACAGACAGACAGACAGATAGATAGATAGATAGATAGATAGATAGATAGACAGACAGACAGACAGATAGATAGAATCCTAATCTCTTACTGATTCTGTTTCTCTGATAGACTCCTTCCTGACTGATACACATCTACCTAGCTAAAAGACTTAGACTTCCTCATTAAGGTGAGGGGAAGGACTTGTGGAGTGTTTAAGCAAAGGTGCAGCATAACCAGATTTGTGGGGGTTTTTGTTGTTGTTGTTGTTTGTTTGTTTGAGAAGGAGTCTCGCTGTGTCGCCAGGTTGGAGTGCAGTCGTTCAATCTCGGCTCACTGCAACTTCTGCCTCCCAGGTTCAAGCGATTCTCCTGCCTCAGCCTCCAGAGTAGCTGGGACTACAGGCGCCCGCCACCACGCCCAGCTATATTTTGTATTTTTGGTAGAGACGGGGTTTCACCATGCTGGCCAGGATGCTCTCGATCTCTTGACCTCGTGATCCGCCCACCTTGTCATCCTAAAGTGCTGGGGTTACAGGTGTGAACCACCGTGCCTGGCCTGTGTTTTAAAAAAATAGCTCTGGCTGCAGTGTACAGTGGATTGGAAGGGGCAAGGCTTGAGCCGCTGGGAGACCAGGTTGGAAGCAGTTGCCTGAACTAAGTCATGGCAATGAGAACACAGAGAAAAGAGGGAATCAACTCAAGTGATTCTATGGAAGCAGAATTGGCAAGACTTGGTGGCCAGTTGCACAAAGAGGGTGAGGGAGAAGGGAGTTGCAATGAGCCCCAGGCCCTTGGACATCTTGGTAGAAGCAGTGTAAGTGTTGTGAGAGCAGGGACTATGTCCTCTCCTTTGCTGTATTCTTTACTCCTTGAACAGTACCTGCACCTGGAAGGTGTTTATTACACATTTATTGAATGAATGGCGGTGCAATTCTCTGAAATCCAGATCACAGGTTGGATGATTGGGTAGTGAGCATGAGGAATACACAGTGCAGGAGAACCTCCTCTCTCCTCACTCCATATACTCTCAGAGTGACTTCAGTATACAGAGTGAGGAGGAAGGAGACTGGGGACTGAACCTTGGAGAAACTGTAGCATTTAAGGACTGAAGGAAGGAAAGGATCCCTTACAGGAGAATGAGAAAGTGGCCAGATGGGGAGGAAGGGAATCAGAGGCCACAGTGGCAGAGAACGTGCAGGGACAGAGGGCTCCCACTGCTGCTGAGAGGTGTCATTTAGATTTACAACAGTGACCTTGGGCAGGGCGGTTTTGTTTGGCGTCAAGGGGACAGAGGTCAGACTGCAGACATTTGCAGAGGGCATGGGAAATGAGGTAGAAGAGGCAGTGTCTCCAGTGGTGTCTCTCAACCTTCCTACCAAAGAGTTGACAGACAGCCCATTACCACCTCATTTTAAAGAGTCTGAAACTGAGGCACGCAGAGACAAAGTTGGTTCAAAGTCATCAGCAAAGGGGAGTTCTGCTAGAAGACCACAGCTGTCCAGACTGCACACTACCTTTTATGACTTGGCAGGATACAGACTTTGAAAGAATGGTTGTGCAGGGTGGGGCCCAGGCCCTGTCCGGGCTGATCGCTGCCGACGTGCAGGGCAAGAGCCTCCAGGGCGTGCGAGAACATTTTCTCAAGGGGAACCACCTTCCCTTGAAACAGCTTGTTCTGCTGAGTTGACAGGAGAGAGGAATGGGGACTCCTCAGTCCCGGGCCTTGTGCCAAAACACGGAGCAAAGGCGCCGGGAGGCTGGGCCTGGCTGCAGTCTTCCTGGGCCCTGTGTGGGCCATCCCAGCACCTCTACCCTCTCAGGGCACTGGAGGGAGGTTGCATGTGTTGGATTTGTTTGTTCTGAACTAATATTAAAAGAGTACTTACTATGGGACAGGCCCGGTATTCATCATTTTATGTACTGGAATTTACTTAATCCTCATTACATTGTTATGCTGATTGTCCTTATTTAAAGATGAAAAACCTATCCCCAAGAAGTCAAGTCACTTGCCCAAGGCTTCACAGCTAGTTCTGTAGGTGGGAGAGCAGGGATGCTCAACTTTTGAACCTATGGGGTGGACAACTATTCAGCCTTGGAGTGTGGGTTCAGATTATCCCCAGACACAGGAATAAGGATCCAGGTCAGGTCAGGCTTCCCTCTCTGGCTCTGGGACCTGGGGTAAATTACATCACTTCTCTGAGACTCGGCTTCCTCAACTGTAAAATGGGAGACATGTTGCCCACATTACAGGATAAAAGAAAATGTTTTCAAAGTGTCTCATGGAGAGTCTCCAGCCTAGGGTGGGTGCTCCATAAAGGTTAAATCTCCTTTCCCCTCTTTTTTTTTTTTCCCATAAGCTTTGGTCCAAGCCAGTAGGTTAGCAGATTAGGGCAAGAGCATTGAACTGTGAATCAGAAAAAACCAAGATTGCTGCTTCTGAAGCCTAATTATTTATTTTGAGCTAGTCACTTTTCCTTGATAGAGCCTCAGTCAGTTTCCTCAGCTCTAAAATATGGGACGATCAGCTTAGTCCAGGATGGCATTCAAGCCCCAAGCACCTCCCTCTATGTCTCTGTGGGCATCACTAATTGATTATGACCTTTTCCACTGAGCCAAAATAACACCCAAGAACCCTTCTTAGTAGTGACTTCCTACAGGTTGGGTGTAATTCTTCCAGTAAGCAATTATGCCGTGGGTTATATCACCATATTTCAAGAATGTACTTGCTGAGATGCAAAGCCCTCTGATAAAGGTAATATATTAATCTTATCATCTATTTGCATTAGTAAGGATAAGTTCATATGGGAGCTCCAGAAAGCACAGGTAAGTTTATTGTTGCAGTTTTGTGTTTGGGGTTTTGTTTCAATTTAAGTCGGGTGGGGTATAGATGAATAAGCCTGGGATAGAGGATTGATCTATGCATCCAGAAGAAAATAGGGAAAGGGACAGTTATCGAGAGGAAGTTACCAGTAATCGCAGTATACAGATGAGAACACTGTGCTGGAAAATGAACCAACTAACTGAATTAGCTATTTTCACAGCTAGTAAATGGCAGTTCCACCTCCAGAACTGACAACTATGCCATAAATGCAGAATCCATTTATTTAGTCCAAAAGTTATTGAATGCCTACTCTGCACCAGGCACTGCTTTTAAACCTGGGAATGCGGTAGGGAACAAAATTGTCCAAATGCCTTGCCTTATGAAGCTTACAGTGTAGGATCACATTTACTTGGCACCTGTTATGTACCTAGTGTTTCACCAGCACTGGAGACAGCGAGACCCAGTGTCAATGGCTCTTGTTGGCAGGAACATATGTTTGAAGTTTAGCTCGACAGCTTCCTATTAGATGAGAGAAGCCATTCCATCACTTTGCTCCTCAGTTTCCTCTTTGAAACATGAAAAGAGTAACAGCTACTTCCAAGGATTTCTGGGAGGTTTAAACAAAGCAGTATTTGTAAAGCACACAGTATTGCAAATTTTGGATACTCAATAAATTATAACTAGCATTATTAATTCTGCATCCTCTTAACAGCTATATGAAGTATGTACTGTTTTCTCCATTTTGCACAGAGGGAAATTGAGTCTTTGAGAGTTTAAGTCTCAGAGAGGTTAGGCAACTTGCCCAGGGCCACACAGCTAACCAGTGGCGGAGCTGATACTCAAATCCAGGACTACTTGACTCCATTGCCCAAATATAACACCGTGGCCACATTTTTTAAATTCACAGTTGGAGTAGCTGCAAGGCAATGGCAAACCATGTTCCTCCTTGGCGTCTTATGCAACAAACCATATGGACCCTCAAGCTCTTACATAACTGGCCCAATGCTAACAAGAGGAAGTTTAACAACAACACAAAAAACAGATCACATTCACAACAGACCACCATATGTTCTCCCATCCCCTGACAGCAGCCGTCCCAACTCCTACTCGGGCGCCCACAGAAATCTTCTCCACAAAAACAGTTTTATTCCCAAGTGACTCAAATGATTGATGCCTTTATAAAAAGAAGGGGCAGCAGGGAAGAGTCTGCACTCCTTCAAAAGAAATCAATCTTAGTAACTCCTTGGGAAAGCCCAGAAACCTTCAGCCTCTACTTCGCCTTTTCTTGGAACCTGGAAGCTTCTCTGGGAATGTCATAGACTCTGAGACATGGCAGCCCCCTCACTCACAGTGAGGGAGGCCATGATGCTTTTTGGTTTCTGTGTTTACAAGCCAGATAGCCTGCGTTGTTTGGGTCACCCCCTTCACTTGGTCTCAAACTCTTACATACTTTGGTGTTCTGGTGCTCAGTTGGAGAGTCTCAAGTTTGCTGTAGGCTTTCTGGAAGTGCCACTTCTGGAGCTGAACCCAATTCTGGAAGGCTGGTTTTGACTGTGAACATTAGGCAAGGGGTGCCTGTGGATGCCTCCAAGCCAGGCACCATCTTCCTCCTCTACGTATAATGCTATGCCTAGTCTCCTGTTTCCTTCACCGCCTGCCATCCATTTCCCTGCCCCGCAGCCAAAGCAATTTTGCTAACATGTGAATCCACTTCTGTAGCGCTACTGCATAGATCACGTCCACGTGGCCCTGTGCAGGCAGGATAGCCTTCACGCTCCTTATGGCCCCTGTGGTCCTGCATGCTCTACCCCTTCACCTCCCTTTGCCCTATTCCCCTGGTCCTCTAAGCTCCAGACACATTAGCATTCTTTCCATTCTTTGTGACTTTCACTTGCTTTTCCTTCAGCTCAGTCCGTCCATCCATTCTCCTTCTGCTCACTCCTCATTTGTTTTGTTTTGTTTTGTTTTGTTTTTTGACACAGTCTCGCTCTGTTGCCCAGGCTGGAGTGCAGTGGCGCAATCTTGGCTCACTGCAACCTCCGCCTCCTGGGTTCAAGCAATTCTCCTG
>NW_012101365.1:8719704-8722984 GCF_000951045.1 Mandrillus leucophaeus | reverse complement strand
TCTAAATTAGAAGTTATTTAAATGAAGTATGTACATCACTAAATTAATTTTTAAATTTTATTATAACTGTCTTGTTTGGTTGCTTTGTAAGAAAAGAATATTACCATGAGCATTTCTGCATTTTGGAATGTTTTAAGTTTGGGCAGCTAATACATGTTAAATTTTCACGAGTATAAAATTAACATTTGAAAACAACATAAAATGTGGTCTCTATTTTCAGGGTATGTAGTTTGAAACACATCAATTAAATTGGCTTTATATTTGTTATTTAAGTCTTTGTTACATTTAATTATGTATTTTACTTACTTATGCATGTATTTATTTATTTTTCCTTCCACTTGGTCTATCAGGGATTGAGAAGATAGGTTACATTTTTGTACCATGATTTTTTTTTTTGTTACTTTTGTACCATGATTATTTTGTTGTTAATGTCTTCTTACAGCTTTATGAATATTTCTGCTGTGTTATTTTGGGTATAGATTTATAAAATTCTTGTAGCCTCATTGTGAATTTCACACTTCATCATTGTTGCATACCCCTCCTTGTTTTTTGTTTTTTTTTTTAACTTGAATTCAGCAGTTTCTCATATGAAATGGCAACCTCAGCGTTCTTTATGTTTGAATTTGTCTATTATACATTTTCTCATCATCTTATTTTCTTAATCTTTTTGGACAATTTGGGATTTTGCTTTATGATACAGTCTGATAGTCTTTCTCTTAGTAGGTGAATTAAAGTTCATTCATACTTATTAATATAACTGCTATGTTTGGCTTTTATTTTTGTCATTTAATTTTATATTCTTTATATACATTTTATATTCTTTATATACATTTTAATTTTAAAGAAATATATTTTTGTAATAACTTTATTGAAATATAATTTATAAATGATTAAGTAAACATATTTTAAAGTGTACACTTGTAATAAGTTTTGACATACATATATATCCATGTAGTCATCACCATACTCTAGATAGGGAACATACCCATCACACCCAAAATTTCCTTTTGCAATCTCTCCCTCCCATCCTCGTTCACTTCCCACCATCCTGCCCCACCCGCCTTACCCTCAGCAACTAAGGATCTGCCTTCTATCACTATAGTTTTAGTTGCATTTTCTAGATTTTTCTATCAATGTAATCATACAATATGTACCCTTGTTTTGTCTGACTTTCTTCTCACTCAGCATAGTTTTGCTAACCATCCATAATACTGCATGTTTTTCTTTGCACTGCTAAATAGCATTCTGTTGTATGGATATACTATAATTTATTTATCCATTTTCCTGTTGATAAACATTTGTGTTGTTTTCCATTTTTAGCTATTACAAATATAGCTGTGATAAACATTTGTATACAAGTATTTATATGAACATATACCTGTTTTTTTATTGAGTAGTACCCAGCAGTGGAACGACTCATGAGGTAGGTGTATATTTAACATTTTAAGAAACTGCTAAACTATTTTCCAAAGTGGTTGCGCTGTTTTACATTCCCACCATCAGTATATGAGCGTTCTGCTTGTTCCACACCCTTACTTATATTTGCGATGATTGGTCTTTCTAACCTCGTGATTCTGATAGGTGTGTAGTGGTATTTCACTGTAGTTTGAATTTGCTTTTCTCTAATGATGCTGAGTATCTTTTCATATGCTTATTTGCCATCCATATATTTCCCTTGGTGAAGTGCCTGTTCAAATCTTTTGGGCTCTTTGTTTTCTTATTAATACATTTTGAGAGTTATTTATATAGTCTCTATATAAGTCTTTTTATCAGATATATGCTTTACACATATTTTCTTCCCGTTTGTAGCTTGTCTTCTCATTCTCTTAACAGTATCTTTCAAAAATAAGTTCTTAATTTTTTATGAAATCTAATTTATTAATTTGATCTTTTATGGACCATGCTTTTGATATTGTACATGAGAAAACTTTGTTTTATGTTTTCTTCTAAAAGTTTTATACATTTTGGTTTCACATTTGGGTCTATGATCCATTTTTAGTTAATGTTTTTATATGATGCAAGGTATAGGTCAAACATCAGTATTTTTTTCATACAGATTATCCAATTGTTCTAGAACCATTTGTTGAAAACACTATATTGCCTTTGCACCTCTGTCAAAAATCAGCTGCCCATATATCTATGGATCTACTTGTTGATTTTATATTCTGTTCCACTGATATATTTGTCTACCATTACATCAATACTACATTGTTCTGATCACTGCAGTTTTATAATGTACTTTGAAATCAAGTACTGCTAGCTCTCTGATATTGTTCTTTTTCAAAGTTGGTTTGTCATTTCAAGAACTTTTACATTTCTATATAAGTTTTAGAATGAATCTAGATCAATTTTGGGGAAACTTACCTTTTAACAATATTGAGTCTTTGGACCCGTTAATAAGGTGCATCTCTCCATTTTATTGTCTTCAGTAATTTCTCCCAGCAATGTTTTGTAGTTGTAAGTGTACAGTGTCTGACATCTTTTGTCAGACTTATCCCTGAGTACTTCACATTATTTGATCTTATCGTAAAGGTTATTTTCTACAACTTAAATGTTCAATTTTCATTGCTATGATATAAAAGTATAATTTTAATCCAATGTTAATCCTGTATCCTGAAATCTTGTTGAACTCGCTTGTTAGTTCTAATACTACTTTTCTCTATTCCATCAGATTTTCTACTAGGCAATCATGGCTTTTTTGTTTGTTTTTTGTTTTTGAGACAGGGTCTCACTCTGTCACCTAGGCTGGAGTACAGTGTCATAATCCCTGCTCACTGCCACCTCCACCTCCCAGGTTCAAGTGATTTTCATGCCTCAGCCTCCTGAGTAGCTGGGACTACAGGCATGTGCCACCACACCCAACTAATTTTTGTATTTTTGGTAGAGACAGGGTTTCACCATGTTGGCCAGGCTAGTCTTGAACTTCTGACCTCAAGTGATCTGCCCTCCACGGGCTCTCAAAGTGCTGGGATTACAGGTGTGAGCCACCGCACTGGACCCAATCATGTTTTTGAGAATAAAGAGTTTTATTTCTTTTTTTCCCAATGTGGATTCCCTTTATTTCTTTTACTTGCTTTATTGCATTGGACAAAAACTCCATTACAATGTTGAAAAGAAGTGATGAGAGTGGATATCATTGTCTTTTTCCCAATATTAGGGAGAACACATTTAGTCTTTCACCATTGAGTATGATGTTAGGTGTTCATTTTTCTTATATGCTCTCTATCAAGTTGAGGAAGTTCCCTTCTAGTCTTAATTTGCTTAGAGATCTTGTCAAGAA
>NW_012101365.1:8717024-8718081 GCF_000951045.1 Mandrillus leucophaeus | reverse complement strand
GTCTCGCTCTGTTGCCCAGGCTGGAGTGCAGTGGCGCAATCTTGGCTCACTGCAACCTCCGCCTCCTGGGTTCAAGCAATTCTCCTGCCTCAGCCTCCAGAGTAACTGGGACTACAGGCGTGCACCACCACGCCCAGCTAATTTTTGTATTTTGTAGTAGAGATGGGGTTTCACCATGTTGGCCAGGATGGTCTCGATCTCTTGACCTCATGATCCACCTGCATGGGCCTCCCAAAGTGCTGGGATTACAGGCATGAGCCACTGCGCTGGGCCACTCCTCATCTTTTGAATCTCAACTTAACTGTCACTCTTCCTTCTCTTTTCCAACAGTTTATTTGGAAAAACTTATTTTTCCGAATAAATAAGTTTATTATTTGGAAATAAATAAATAAGTTTATTATTTAGAAATAAATAAAAAAGTTTAATATTCTTTTTCTAAATTTTTTTCTTTTGTTTTGGAGACAGAGTCTTGTTCTATTGCCCTAGCTGGAGTGAAGTGGTGTGATCTCGGCTCACTGCAACCTCCGCTTCCTGGGTTCAAGCAATTCTTGTGCCTCAGCCTCCCCATTAGCTGGGATTACAGGCGCCTGCCACCATGCCTGGCTAATTTTTTGTATTTTTAGTAGAGACGGGATTTCACCGTGTTGTCCAGGCTGATTGTCCATGTTGTCCACCATGTTGTCCAGGCTTGAACTCCGGAGCTCAGGTGATCCGCCTCAGCCTCCCAAAGTGCTAGGATTACAGGTGTGAGCCATTGTGTCCAGCCTCATTTTCTATATTTTTAACATATGTTTGGTCTTTCTGTTTCTGTACTTTTTAATTAATGTAAGTACTGAGGTATGAATTTTCCTCTGAGACTGCTTTATGGTATCTCATGGTTTTGATATATAATATTTTCATTAATGTTGTTTTTAAACTTCTCTGTCTAAATTAGAAGTTATTTAAATGAAGTATGTACATCACTAAATTAATTTTTAAATTTTATTATAACTGTCTTGTTTGGTTGCTTTGTAAGAAAAGAATATTACCATGAGCATTTCTGCATTTTGGAATGTTT
>NW_012101365.1:8695841-8712159 GCF_000951045.1 Mandrillus leucophaeus | reverse complement strand
GTTTGGTAGAATTCATCAGTGAAACCAATTGGAATTGGAATTATATTGGTGGAGAGATTTTCAACTACAAACTCAGTTTTCTTAATAGATTTAGGGCAATTCAGGTTACCTATTTCTTCTCAAGTGAGGTTTGATAGTTCGTGTCTTTTCAGGAATTTTTCCATTTTATCTAAGTTCCCAGAGGTTTCTTGATTTTCTCAAAGAACCAGTTTTCAGTTTCACTGATTTTCTTCATTATCCTTCTATTTTCTATTACATTGATTGTCATTCTGATTTTTACCCCTTTCTTTTTCCCACTCACTTTGGGTTTGAGTTGCTCTTCTGTTCCTAGTTTCTTAAGGTGGAAGCTGAAGTCATTGATTTGGAACTTTTTTCTTTACTAATATAGGTGGTTAGTGCTAAAGATTTTCCCTAAGTACTGTTTAGCAGCATTCCACAAATTTTAATATATGGTATTCTGATTTTCATTCGGTTTGAAATACTTCATAATTTTCTTCTGATTTCTTCTTTGACCCATGAGTTAGTCACAAGTATGGCAGTGATGGGTATTTTTCCCTCTAATCCTTTTGTTGGGTTCTTCCCCCAGCTTTGGATAGCTTCCTTAGATGTGTGTGCTGACCAGAATCTTCTGTGGATCTTTGAAGCCGTGTCTGCCTGTGGTTTTATCCTCTCCAGTACTCTGTCCTGTGAATTCTGTGTACGATGGTCTCTCTGAACTCTCAGTTTCATCTCCTCTACTCCAGAAGTCTGCTGGACTCTCTCTGGGTCCCTTCCTTATGTCACAGCCTGGAAACTCCCTCCAGGCAGTAAACTGAAGCAGTTGTAGGGCTCACCTCATTTGTTTCCTTTCTTTCAGGGATTGCTGTTCTTTATTGCCTGATGTCCAGTGTCTTAAGAGCCATTATTTCATATACTTTGGTATTTTTGGTTGTTCCAAGTGTGAAAATAATCCAGTCCCTTTTACTCATGTTGGTTGGAATCAGAAGTCAGTCTAGCTTGCATTTATGTATGTATGTATGTCATTTACTATAAAAACAGTTCTATTTTGTTTTTTGTTTGTGCTTTTTTTGCTATTTAGGATGGGTTACATTTCTATTTTAGTGGTTACCAGTTTATATCTTTATAAAACATCCTTAGTTCTCTCTACTTTTTGGACACTATCTGCTAGTTCATTGTAAGTGATGACACAATTAGTGTGCTTATCTTCCTCCTTCTTAACAAACCCATTTCAGTCAACAACATTTTCCTTAGTGCATCTCTTTATATGCATACTTATGTAATTAAGCTTATACTTCTATTACTTGAGTCTTCTACTTTCCCTCCTATTTTTATTGTCCCTTTATTATAATTTCCTGGTAATAAGGGCAAAAATGTTGACTTAAATAGACATATTTGCATTAGAAGTCCCAAAAGCATTGCTCTACAATATAGAGACATGTATCTAAGCCCTGGTTCCTCTAATTACTAGTTCTATTCTGACCTTGGGGTAGGAGCTTAACTCGTCAAAGTGTCAGTTTTCTAGTCTATAAGAAAGAATAACAATACAGTTGACTGATGAACAATGTGGGGATTAGGGGGACCAACCCCCTGCACAATTGAAAATCCACGTATAACTTCTGACTCCTCAAAAATTTAACTTCCAGTAGGCTACTGTTGACTGGAAATCTTCCCAATAATATAAAAAGTCAATTAACACATATTTTGTATGTTATATGTACTATTAGTATACACTGTATTCTTACAATAAAGTAAGCTAGAGAAAAACATATGTTGTTAAGAAAATCTTAAGGAAAAGAAA
The DNA here is from genome assembly GCF_000951045.1 of Mandrillus leucophaeus. Lineage (NCBI taxonomy): Eukaryota > Metazoa > Chordata > Mammalia > Primates > Cercopithecidae > Mandrillus > Mandrillus leucophaeus. The sequence continues at coordinate 8,710,361 of NW_012101365.1, read as the reverse complement.
ATATATTTACTATTCATTAAGTGGAAGAGGATCATAATAAATGTCTTCATCCTCTTTGTCTTCATGTTGAGTAGGCTGAAGGGGAGGTAGAAGGGCGGAGTTGATCTTGCCGTCTGACAGGTGCAGAGGTGGGTGAAAATCTGCATATGAACCGACCCTTGCAGTTCAAACTGTGTTGTTCAAGGGTCAACTGTATCTATTTTTTAAGGTTGTCATGAGACTTACTCCATATAACACATGTAAAATGCTTAGCATAAAGCCTGATGCATAGACAATGCATTAAAAATGTCAGTTATAATTATTATTAATAGAAATAGAAATCAACAAGCAAATATATATGTACTATACATCAGGCACTGTGCTAGCCACCTTACATTCCTTATGTAATCTTTACAGTGAATCTACGGCAAATGCATTGCCTCATTTTATAGATGAGGGAGGGAGGCCATAAGAGGTTAAGAATATAACAAAAATTGCTCAGCATGGGCAGGAATGACAATGGTGAAATTAAGACCCAAATGATGCCAAGTTCAGAGCTCTCACCACTACTCCACAGCTGCCTCTATTGTGCTGAACCTTGCTCTGCTAATGAAAGCAGCACACATACACATACACACACATATGTGTGCCCACTTTATTCTGAGAACAAACTTGGCCTTACAGCTCAGTATGTAGACAGGATACACCTGGATGAATATAACCTGCCTGTTTTTCCAAACCCTAGGTTCAGAGTCTGGCTTGCAGACAAGGTACAGATGGAAATCTTCCTGGACTCAGGCCAAGAAGAGGAGAAAGGGTGGGAAAGGCTTGCCCCATGGCCTGCAGTAGCCGTGAGTATGCCCTTTAGATTGATCCTTGGAGAGTAGCTGGAGGGATGAAGCCAGTGTCTCTGGCCTGCCCAGTGCTTTACAGTTTACAAAGTTCTTCTGCACTCATGCCCTTTTAGACTTTTCATGGCAGTGTTATAGCTGAGGAAATAGAGGGTTAATGTCCTGCCCAAGGCCACATGTTAGTTGGTGATAGGGCCTGGACTACAATCCCAGATCTCCTAGTCACCTGTCGAGCGCATTTCTCATGATATGGTTTTGACTTTAAGGATGGCATTTTCCCTTTTCTAGTTCTGTTGTGGCATGATTGTACCCCATAGATGTGAAAAAGGAAAATAATGTTTGACTGGATAGTGAATGTCCTCAGCATCATGCTATGAGCTGCAACAGATAAAAAGGCTTAAAGTCTAGTGCTGGTTCTTAATATTCATTAATTTACTCATTCATTCATTCATTCATTCATTCATTCATGCTAAAGGTTCACTAGTATCAGGCCCTGTTAGGATCTGGGAAATACACTTCAAGGGGTTCACTATATAATAAAATAGACAGATTCAAAAGTCAACTGTTCCAACTCAGAAGAAGAGCTAAAATACATGTATTTGGGGTGCAGTGGGTTGTACTATTGAGAGTAGTTAACTTTGCCTGTGGGATCCAGGAAGGTATCCTAGAAAGATGAGTGTGGAAAGCCTCATAGGAGCTGAGGGATAGAATCTGACACAGATGGAGGCAGAAGTGGGCCTACCAGTGAGTGGGTGTGACTGCAGGCAGGGAGGGTAGGGCAAGGCTGGGAGTTAGGTGGGCCACATGGCCACATTGTGGAGTCCTCATGGTCATGCTGAGGAGTTCAGACTCTATCCTGTGGATGATGGAAAGACATTCCAAAACATTAAAGCTGGGCAGGATGGCTCACACCTATAATTCCAGCACTTTGGGAGGCTGAGGTGGGAGGATCATTTGAGTCCAGGAGGTCAAGACCAGCCTGGGCAACATAAGGAGATCCCCATCTTTACAAAAAATTGTTTTAAAAATTAGTGGGGTGTAATGGTGCAGGCCTGTAGTCCCAGCCACTCAACCACTCAAGAGGCTGAGACAAGAGGATCGATTGAGCCCAGAAGGTTGAGGCTGTATTGAGCTATGATTCCACCACTGCACTCCAACCTGGGCATCAGAACAAGACCTTGTATCTAAAGAAGAAAAAGTGAAAAAAAAAAAGAGTAATAATATGATCAGATTTGATTAGAAAGCTCACTGTGGCACAGGTGGGAAGAATGGACCAACAAGAGTGGGATCAATGAAGAAACTGGTCAAGGTGAGGCCCACACAGCAGGGTGTTGGGGGATGGGGAGAATTGTTCTGGCTAAACCCTACTCACATTATAAGGCTCAGCATAGATAACAGCTCAAAGAAGGACCTTCAATATGGTTAGGAGCTCCTCCCCAGGGACCCTTCTCCCATGCCCTCGAAGCACAACCTGATCTCAGTAGTGGTTACAGCCACAGTTTTTACGCCAACTTTTTAAGCCATTGCACCTTCCTCCACTACTAATGAGTTGTGCGACTTTGGCCAAGTTGCTTATTCACTCTGTTGTCTTGGTTTCCTTATCTATAAGGTAAAGATAATAATATCACCTATCATTTAGGGTTATTGTGGTGACTAAATGGTTTAATGTATGTAATACTCTTAGAACAGTGTCCAGCAGTGATTAAGTGTGCAATAAAAGTGGGCTTTTATTATCACTACACCCACTTACTATTGAGAAATTATGTATTTATGGGTGCACCTGACCAGCCAGGGAGCTCCTCAAGGACAGGTATTCCTGTGCCAGCAGAGGGCCTGGGACAGAGCAGGCTCTCAATGAATATTTGTTAAATAAATTGGAGATGTAGGGGAAGATACATTCAAAGAATATTTAGGAATTAAATTGTGCATCACTGGGTGATGGACAGAACATTAGGTAGAGGGTTAAGGAAGAGAATAAAATCATTCTGAGCTTTCTAAACTGGGACAAGAAGACGATGGTGATGCCATGGCTGAGACAGGGAATCTGAGAGAAGGAGCTGGTTCAGAGAGATAAGTATCTAACCTGCCTGAGATCTAATCTATAGGAATGGACAAAGCAGAGATTTGAACCCAGGTCTGTAAGAGTCCATGCTCCATAAACAAGTTTATGTAACCTTCATGTCTGTATATCATTGCCTAGCACAGGGTCTAATGCAGTAAGTATTAAATAACATATGTCAAATGAGTAGGTAGATGCTTAAGTAAATGGCTCTCCTTTGTAGATGCCAGGGTATTATGGTTGCTTTCGTTTTCAATGGTAAATAGAAGTCTGTGAAGACAAGAGAAAAAGAAAAGAAAATCCCCATTAAAGATTAAAGAAAGAGGAACTAGTAACCAATATTTCAAATGAATGAACATGAGGAGCCATCTTCCTTCTTTTTCCCTTTTTCTGACACATCAGGACATTTTTTAAATGATTTCCAGCTTCATAACATACTCTTGCAAACTGCTAGGAAGGATGACTAAAACTACCCACCAGGAAGTTTTGCAAAGCTCAAGCCAAAAAAAAAAAAAATGTGATATCAAGGAATCTAGGAAACAGGAAAATGCCTGGTGACAGGGAGACCAGTCATGCAGGCTCCTCTATATATGATCCCCATTTCAATCACCACCTCCTCAGAAACAGATTTCTTAAGTCAAAGTGCTTATGGAATTGGCACCTGAGCATTAGGGCAGGAAGAACTGTCTACATAGTGCCTATTTGAAATTAATATGTTCTCCTTCATTACAAGCCTGGGTAGCAGAGCAGTAATAATAATAATTATTATAATGCCTATAATTTATTGAACGTTTTCCTCTAAAAACTGGTGAGTACTTTATGCACACTATTTCATTGAAACCTCGCCAAATCCTACGAGAAACATACTGTTAGTCCCATATGAAAGACAGGAAAACTAAGCCTCAGAGAGGTTAAGTAACCTGACCAAGGTCACTCAGCAAGTAAGGAGATATAAACGCTTATTTATAGATAAATTTTCTCCTTGACTCCTTCGAATTTGGAGCTACACATGGTTTAACTTCATCCAAATAATCCTAGTTGAGGCGTGGAGCTGACATTCTATCTCCAGGGATGACAAGAGTGTCTCTGCTCAGATGCCTTTTGCCAGTCCAAAGAAATTAGAGTAGTGTTGTGCAAGGATCAAGAGACATGGATTCAGAGAACTGGGTTCCAGTATTGACTTTGCCACTTATTGCCTGTGAGGATTCTGCTGAATCCCTTAAATTCTTTGGGCCGTGTTAGTTTCTTAGTTTTTCCTCCTTCCCTTTCAACCTTCCTGCCCAGCACATACTCTTTGGAATATAAAATAAAAGGATTTATCTCAATGATCTCTCAAAGTTCTTAGGAAACTGATTTTTTGTTTCAATAATTGTATCTTTTCTAATAAAAATTTTCTAGTTAAAAAGGAATACAAACTTATTAAAGAAAAACATATGTGTTAAAGAAAAACAATACATACTTCTTAAAGGATACAAAAGAACAGAAAGTAAAAAGCTTCTTTTTAGTACAAGTAGAGTTATTGCTAGAATTTTAAATTTAGAAAAACTATTAAAGGCTGGGCATGGTGGCTCATGCCTGTAATTCCAGCACTTTGGGCTGAGGTGGGTGGATCACCTGAGGTCAGGAGTTCAAGACCATCCTGACCAATATGGTGAAACCTCGTCTCTACTAAAAATACAAAAATTAGTCAGGCGTGATGGCGAGCACCTGTAGTCCTAGCTACTTGGGAGGCTGAAACAGGAGAATTGCTTGATCTCGGGAGGCAGAGGTTGCAGTGAGCCAAGATCACACCGCTGCACTCCAGCCTGGGTGACAGAGCGAGACTTTGTTTCAAAAAACAAAGAAACAAACAAAAAAACTATTAAAGAAGCTTGATAAATCTTTAACATTTAGCAACGACAGCAAGCATGTTTGAACACTTCTTGTCACTTTCCTAAATATTTATTGACTTTCCTTTTGAAGGCATTTGTATTTCATATCCCCTTTCAACATTCAGTGTTAAGGCCTAACAAGTTCCTGGGAACATTTTTATTCCTTTGATGACTGAAAGTAAAATAAAGCAAAACCAAATCTTCTTGGGGAAATTCCTGTCCAAAATAATTCACTCCACAGCCTCTAGTTCAGAGCCTACTGTGCTCAGGACTTGTGCAAGGAGATGCACAGAACACAATGTGGTACTAGATGAGGGAACCCAGTGCTTAGTGGAGGCAAAGCCAAAGAGGATCTATGAGTGAATGAAGGGGAGTACCCAGTGCTGTGGGAGTGCAGATGAATCCTGTCACAGAGGAGGTGACAGAGCCTGGGTCTTGAAACGTGAACTGGAGCCCAACAGATGGCAAAACCTTAGGAAAGCAACCACTTAGACAAGCTCTTGTTTGGTTACCCAGTGCTAGAGTGACCATATAATTTATTTTCCAAATTATGGTACCTGATAATAAAAGGGGAACTATTGGTAATTATGTCAGGACAATGGGTGTAAACCAGAACCTCCTAGGTAAACCAGATGATAGGGTGACTTTATTTCATGCAAAGATTTTTATATCATGAAAAACAGGGCCCTGAATCGCATGTCATACTTATTGAAACCTGTGACAAAATAGTATGTTAAAAATCCTCCAGAGATGGCTTCCGCACCCTGGGTAACTTTCTGAAAAAAATGTAGCGGTTTCCCTAACAATGCTTTTTAGTCCCATTGCTGGATTTTAGCATAACACCTATACGGCAAATTGTTAAAACTTGGGAACACATTCTTGTACTATCTTTAAATTAGTTTGGTAGCAACTCAAGACTTTCCAAACCACACTGATACTCAACCTTATAAGTTTTTATCTTCCGACAATGCTTTGGGGACTCACTCAATGCCTTAACCTTCAGTGTTTCTAGTTGGTGGTTTTTGATTTGTTTAGCTGTGTTCTCAGCTGTAATTCCAAAGAGGCAGCAAAGGTTCTCTCTTAGCAGGGACTATTCAGGAATGGGAGAGGAAAACCAACGCATTTTAAAACAGGATTGATGTTTTCATCTAGATGTGACATCTGTGGTGGGCCACAGGGCAGGAGGAATAGCATGTGCAAAGGCAAGGAAGCAAGAACAAGCTTGGAGTATTCAGGGGACTACGTGAGATTCTCTGGCTGGGAGTGGAGCTGGGAATGTGGTAGGAGGAGAAAAGGCAAAAAAGGTGAGTTAGGACTAGATTGTGGAAGGCCTTGATTGTCACCCCAAGGAGTCCAGACTTCATTCTGTTGGGAAAGGTGAGCCTCTGGAGCTATCCGAGCAGGATTTTTTTTTTTTTTTTTTGGAAAGACAGCAAACTGAATAAAACCTGGAGCCAATTTCTCCCTCCAGTTTTGCAGGTCTGTTTTAGCCTAACTTTTTGCTAATGTGTTCGCTGCCTCCACCACACTCCAAACCCCGCTTCCAAGGAAATGTATCTCAATTGACTGGGAATTATAGACGCAAATTTCTGATGCTTTGAGTTCAGCCCACTCCTAATTAAGGTGGTACTGAAATTCCTTAGCATCTCACAGCTCTGTCCCCAGGCAGGACCCGTCAGTGGGGGACCGGGGGCGAGGTCCCAAAAAAGTAGGAGCAGAGGCTTCTGTCCTCTGGTCACCCTATTGTAAACTACTCCTGAGCCCCTCCCTGGGGGGAGTGTATATTCTCCCTTTTCTTAACCCCTTAATACAAATTATGTCTACCTGGAGCCCAAGGGCAAAGTCATGAATGAAGCTCACATAAAAAGGCACTTTAGGCCGGGAGTGGTGACTCACGCCTATAATCCCAGCACTTTGGGAGGTCGAGGCGGGCGGATCATGAGGTCAGGAGATCAAGACCATCCTGGCTAACACGGTGAAACCCCGTCTCTACTAAAAATACAAAAAATTAGCCGGGCGTGATGGCGGGCACCTGTAGTCCCAGCAACTTGGGAGGCTGAGGCAGGAGAATGGCGTGAACCCGGGAGGCAGAGTTTGCAGTGAGCCGAGATCGCGCCACTGCACTCCAGCCTGGGCGACAGAGCGAGACACCCTCTCAAAAAAAAACAAAAAAAAAGGCAGCTTTACCCTCTTTGGCTGTTCAGGATGCTTAATAATGAACAGGCTTGAAAGACAATAGCTTCTTTGTTCCCAGAGGTATCGAAACAGGCATGTGTTAGAGAGGATTCTTACAGGCCTTGGGAGCCTAAGCCTGACAAGTGATGATCCTACATCCCGCCCAGGTAGTTACAAGCTTGTTAACCTCTAGCCTCTGTTTCCTCAGCTATAGAATGGGGATCATAGTAGTGGCTTCTTTACAGGGTTCTTGAGAATATTAAACAGGACAATGATGGCACTTGGCCCAATGCCAGGCGCTAAGACATGCCCAGAAAAAGCTGGCAATTATCAAAACTGGTACAATCCTCTACCTCTGAGTTCATGGTGGCCAGTGGTTGAGCTTCATGCTTCCAGGGGCAAACCAGTCATTTATTTTTTAGTGTGACCCCTAACTCGGAACATTGCACAAGCAAAGTCCTAGAGGCACAGAATTAATACACTGAATATTACCCTTTGAAGTAATCTAGCAGTGGGAGCCAAATTTATCATTTTGCAGAAGGGGAGATAGATTCAGACAGAGGGAGGAACAGGCCCAATCCAAACATAAAGTTAAGGGCAGAGCCAGGATGAGAACCTAGGTCTCTGATGCCTACCCCTGCTCTTAACTCTGCAACATGCTTTCTGTCTCACTGTCTGCTAGTAAGCAACATTCAAGACCTTCAGGATTCCGTCTTCATTCAGTGAACACCTGATAACTAGAGGTTGAAAGTGCTTTCTATATCTTAACTCATTCAATCCTTATAGCAACCCCACAAGGCTGATCTTTTTGTCAATCTCCATGTTGTAGATAAGGACAGTGAGGCAGAAAGGGGTTAAGTCATTTGGTTAAGCCTCACAACCAGTAGATAGTAAAGCCAAGATCTGAAACTGGACAGTTGGGCTCCTAAGCCTGTGACCTTAACCACAACACCATATTGACCCTCCAACAGTGAAAAAGTGCGTGGCATCTGCCTTACTCCACAGACATACTCCCCAGGGAGGAGACACAACCTGCAATAAGTGTGTGCAGCCTCCTACTATGGGCACCAAGAGAAGAAAGGAAGGAAGGGTTAATTTTACAGGGGGAGGAGGGAGAGCATCAGGAAAGCTGCCTGCAGGAGGTGAGCTTTATCGTTTCCAGAGCTGACTCACTTTCCTCTAGGTTTCTCTGCAGATGGAGGAGTCTTTGCTGAGGCAGGCAGGTATAAAGGGACTGGAGCTTAAGGGGTGCAGTCAAGGAAGTCAGTGAGAGAGGGAGGGCAGGACACCAGGCATTAAGTCATGAAGTGTGTGAGGTGGACAAATTAACGAACCTCCAAGAACCTCAACTTCCTCATCCGCAGAATGGAGATGATAACACCCGCCTTCTGAAGCTGTTTGAATATTAAATGAGATAATGTGTATATACTTCCCGACCCAGTGTTATTTCTCTTTATTTACCTTTCATAAAACTATTTCGGTCACTAAAAATAAATTTAATTGAGCATATTTTTGACACAGTAGCATTAAAAATCTTGAGTGTCATTATTAGTCATTCATAATAACAATATAATGAATAATAATGTTAATTGCCATTGAGAGCACTAAGTGCTTAAAATGTATGGTCTGTATTTATCCAATCTAATTCTCAGAATGTATCTTAAAGATAGGTAAGGCATCATTATCCCCATTTTACAGATGAGGATAATGAGGCTGAGAGAGATGGAGAAAGGCATACAAAGGTCACCCAGCAAGGAAGCGGCAGGACGGGTATTCAGATCCAGGCCTGTCGGTCCCGGAAAAATGTCCCCACACGCAGAGGATGTCCCGTGTTTGCAGTTCATGTTGGTCTTGGCCACGTCCCTCCGCTCTTTCTCAGAAGGAAAACAAACATTCTAAGAGGTCTGCTAGGCCGAGGGAACGCGAACGCCCAAGAGAGGGAGGGAGGGGGCTGGCCGAGGCCGGAGCATGGGCCCAGGCTGGGAGGGTGGAGCCGGCTCCTCGCCCCGAGCCCGATGGCCGCATAAAGCCCGCTGCCTGTACTGGCCCTGGGGCGCCCGGCAGAGTCAGGGCCCGCGGAGACCCTCGGTCTGGCAGGCTGGGAGGCCGCGGTGCTGCGCTGGGTCGGCGCGCTCCCCGGGTGGCGCTCAGGCGGGGCGCGTTCATTTCATCTACAGTCTGTCGGGAAGGATTCCCGAACTCCTCCTCCCTGCCCGCCTTTGCGCAGGGCCGGGCTCTAAGCAAACTGAAATCACTGGCCGCCCGGCCCCACCAGTCCTCGTGGGATCCGGCCCGGGTTTACCTTCTATGGGGAGGCCCAGGAGGGCCGGGCGGAGCGCTGGGGCAGGCGGGCGCTGACGTGGCGGGCGGCTCCCTCCACCCGCTCCTCCCGCGGGCACTGCTGAGGCCCGTGGGCGGGAAGCCGGGCGGCGGGCGGGACGTGGCCTGGATCCCGGCCCTGCTCCGCCGCCGCTGCGACTCCCAACGCCACCAACGTCAGAGTTGCAGTTTCTTTAGCTGTCAAATGCAGACAAGTACTACCCATCTCGCCTTTGGAGTGAGCAGCATGTATGTACAGTACCTGGCACCTAATAAATGCTAAATGTATGGTCCCTACATGGTGTCATTGTGATTGCTGTCGTTGTTACGCTGGGCTGGGCAACCCACCTTGTGAAATAATGAGCTTCCATTGCTGAGACTGTTCAGGCACAAGTTGAATGAGTTGGGGGGACAAAAAGAAATAAGTTAGAAGAGGAAGGGACCCAAATTTGGCATCCCTCAATACTGATCTGGTGACTTCAGAATCACCTGGAAAGCTCAAACAGCACCTGAGACCAGGGATCGAAATCCCGGAAGGCAAGTTTATCTGAAAATACAGCTTCACGTGTAAACCACTGATTTAGGCCAATAGTCCCCGCACTTTTCATCTTCGAAGACCCTTCTGTGATTCCCTCCTGCCCCACTGACTGCACAGTGTAAAGTATGTTGTTGACCAGACTAGATTTAACTCACACTTAATTTACTCTCTAAATAAATTATTAATCAAAGCCCCAGAGTTCATTAAACAACTATTAAGTACCCACTATGTGCCAAGCACTGTGCTGGACACTAGTGGTCTGGTGGAGAAGAAGATGGACAAGGGCTCTGTCCTCATGGACTTGCCAGTCTGAGGAGGGAAAGAAGAAAGTGAACAAGAATTCAAATACACTGAAGCCAAGAGAATCCAGCTGAGCCAAAGACACCCAATAGTCCTACAATGAGCAGATATGGGTATGTCAAAAGCAAAAGCAAATAGAAGCCCGGCACGGTGGCTCACACCCATAATCCCAACACTTTGGGAGGCCAAGGCAGGCAGATCGTTTAAGTCCATGAATTCAAGACTAGCCTGACTAACATGGTGAAAGCCCATCTCTACTAAAAATACAAAAATTAGCTGAGCGTGGGGGTGCACACCTGTAATCTCAGTTACTCAGGTGGCTGAGGCACAAGAATCACTTGGACCCGGGAGCAGAGGTTGCAGGGAGCTGAGATCATGCCACTGCACTCCAGCCTGGGCGACAGAGTAAGACTCTGTCTCAAAAAACAAAAAGGAACTGTATAATTCCCCTAAGAAAGGTGGGTGTAACACTCAGCACACAAGCACACATGCATATACCACAGTATTATTATTTTCACGGATCCCAAAAAGTCCAGGTCCTAGATGGAGAACATGAAAGGCCTCATGAAGAAAGTGGCCTAAAGCTGGCATACAGGAAGACCCCACAGGCCGGATTCCCGCCTATGTGACCAGTCACACTGCCTGCCTCACCTGTGAGAAACTACTAGCAGCTGCCCCCAAACACTCCGAGTAGAGTGGCTAGAGTATGGGCTCTGAAGCCAGGCTGCCCAGGGCTGAATTCTAGCTCTATTCCTTGCTAGCTGTATGAAAAAAGGCAAGGTGCCTGTTCTCCATGCACCTATGTTTCCTCTTCTATAAAGTGGTCTGAATAATACCGACTTCACAGAATTGACATGGGAATTAGAGAGATGGCACTTAAAACAGGTGGTAGGCACTCAATATGTGACCTGTTAAACTGTATCTTTTTTTTTTTTTTTTTTTTTTCACCTTTGATGCTCTCTCTCTGTGGAGTAAGCCCTTTCCCCCTTTCTCTGCCTGGAGAGCATATTAGCCCAATGTCCCTTCCTTTCCAGAGGCCTCCTTGCTTTACTTCATCAAGTAATTTGATGCTTTTCCTCTATGTTTTTGTGGCTCCTTTTAGACACCTGTTACAGCACCTGTCATATTGCAGTCATTTATCTTACTGTTGTGTAGGTGTTTGCCCTCTTCACTGGATTATGAATTCTTAAAAAGTAAGGGCCAGATTTTATATATCTTTTCATCTCTAGGGACAAGACAGTCCCCGGAGTAAGTAGTTGACACGATCTGCTGAATTAATGAATAGATGGACGATGATGGATAGATGAGCGAAGTGACTTGCCCAGGATCACAGAGCTTAAATCCAGGGTCTCTGTTTAATTTATGTTGGGAAAATTACTCTTCTGAGCCTCTGGTTTCCCATCTGGAAAACAGATTTGGTAATAATGGCTCCTACATCTTGGCATTGGGAGGGTTCAACGAAGTACACATAGGGAAGTATTCAAGAATATAAGCTCTAGAGTCAGATTGTATGGGTTCAAGTCTCAGTTCCACCACTTATGAGCTGTGTGATCTTTGACAAATTCTTAACCTTGCTATGCCTAGGGGAGGCAGAGCACATTAATGAACTGTTCAGAAAATTAAAAGAGATACTCTCTGTGAAGTCCCCAGTGCCTGGCTCAGAGTAGGTATTCAGTAAGTAAATATTGGTTTCCTTCCCTGAACCCCCATCTTCTCCAGACCTGTGGGGTTTGGACTCTGAATAACCAAAACAGCTGTTTAAATGCCATGTTTTGTTCCTAGTGACTAATGTCCCTTAAGCCAAGGTTGGAAAGGCAACTCCAGAATCGAGCTTACACGTGGGTACTGAGTTAGATGAGGGGAATGTGGCTGAGTGGTTTATTTAATTAATAAGGAAACTTTTGAAAGGAGGCAGTTTAAAATCAACAAACATGTCAAAAAATTGAAAGCAAGAGCTATCCCACAATTTTATATGTGGATTTCATATGTCATTGGAATATTCCTTTATATAAAGCTATGAATAACAGGATCATCCAAACCCAAAATAATGTTTTACAAACCATAAGAGCAGTGATCAGAATTGGTTTTGCAGCAAATTAGCCAGTTAATCAGTGTACAACATTATAACAATTCTTGAATTTCCTTCTACTCTATCACAATATATTCTAATTAACTATTCAAAATTCTCCAATGGTCACATGTCAATTACTAAGCCAAAATGCATGGAAGAAAAAGGGAAAGATCTTTCTGCGTTGGACCTAGTTTCCCATCACATGCCCACCTGGATCTCCCCAAACCTCCTTCTTACTGTGGGGTTTGGAAGAGGCTGAAATGTGGGTACCCAGGGCCCTGGAAGCCGGGGTTGTCCGTGGCTCAGCCAGCAAGTATTTGGCAGTTCAGTTCAAAGAGAAAATCCGAGAGGGTAGGGGCCTCAGCGGGACCAAAGGGATGAGATGCACAGAGAGGGAGGGAGAAGGTCAGGAATCTTGTTAGCAAAACCAGCTGCCTGCCAAGTAGGGCGTGTGTCTCAATTTCTGAAGAAAAGAGAGGACCATAGATGTTAGTTTTAATTTCAGTCCTTCAAAACCTGCGTAAAAAGGGGAATTGTGCATGTGTATAATACTCCACTCTCTATTTCCCAAATAAACTCTATCTGCATCTTCCATCTGAATCTTTCTTAACCTGAATCTTACTTATCAATAACTTGAGGCTTGTTGAAACCTTGTTCTAAGAACTCCTTCCTGTTCTCTTCCGTTTGGGAACGAATCTCTACCTTCTTCTCTTACGTGCCCATGGTACTTTGTGTCTCCATTTTAAGACTGCTCACAGACTTATTTAATTATATGCCAGCCAACTTCCTTCATTCTTTTCCCCACTTATGTTCCTCTTTTCAAATAGCTTTATGGAGATATAATTGACATACAATAAACTGTGTGTATTTAAAGTGTACAATTAGATATGTGCAGACATGAGAAACTCTCAGCACCGATAGTAAGAATGTCTACCACCCTAAAAGGTTCCTTGTGCTTCTTTGAATCCTTTCCTTCTACCTCACTTCCCCAAACAACCATGGATCTGCTTTCTGTCACTGTAGATCAGCTTGCATTTTCTGGAGTTTTCTATAAATAGAATTATACAGTGTGTACTCTTCTTTGATTGGCTTCTTTCACTGTGCACAATTCTGTTGAGATTCATCCCTTCAACCTTCCCTCCTCATTGGATTGTGGACTTCGCCAGGCAGGAACGATGGCTCACCCAGGGCATGGAGCTCAGTGATGGGCACAGCGCAAGACCCATGGAGGAGGAGGAGGTGGTGTGATGGGCAGCTCTGGATTTGGTGGGAGAATATATGTGGGTTTGAGGCTGGACTCAGTGACTTGTAGCTGCGTAGCCAGCAGTCAGTCAGTTACAGTTGCAGCCTCAGCTTCCTCATCTGTAAATTGAGGGTGATGATAAACTCCCTTCTCTCTGGAGGGTTCTGTGAGACTCCACTGAGCCAGGAGATGAAGTGCTCTGTAAACTGTGAAAGGTCAGTCCTGGGCAAAGGATTAGGCCTGGATCAAGCCAGCAGCACGCTGGGAATGCCCCAGATCCCAGGGCTAGTCAAAGACAGCCTTGTCATCCAGGGAAGCCATGTGGATTTGAGATTCCTCATAGAAATAACCAGTAAGGACTATGCCTGGTGGCCTTTAATCCTGGCCCAGTCACCAAAATGTCAAGGTTTCTTTCCCCTTGACCCTCCCCACTTCCTCTATGTGGGCTGTGTTTATTTAGGAGGTCTCTCTCCCTCCAGAGAGCCACACATGACCGGAGGATTCCTCCTTTGGCCTGGAGCCGGCTGATAAGGGCAGTCCATCTGCTGGGGGCTCCCAGGACCAGCAGGAACAGGAACGAAGCTGGTGGAAGGGAGCCGGGGAGACTGCCAGGCCTGGCTGCAGCTTCCTCTGGCTAGAACTGAGGAGAAGGGGGAGAAGGAAAGAAGGAAATATTTGTCTCATATTTAAAGTCAACTTGACCTATAAAATCACACCGAACTTGGGGAGGCTGCCTATCTCCTCTGATGGACTATGTTTCTTATATGGTATTGCTTAATAAAGAGAAGTGTGGTGAACTGGAAGAGCCCAGAGATGGAGATTCAAGGCCTAGCAAAGTCACTAATTTCCTGTGTGAGCTTGCCAAAGTTGCTTTCCCTCTCCAGGCTTTACTTAATTAGAACCATTAACTGAATACCTACTGTGTGTTCACCACCACGCTGCATTTTCCATATACTTTTATAAATGTAACCTTCAAAGCTATCCTGAGAAGTGAATATTCTTCCACTCATTTTACAGTTGATGAAGGTGTAGTAACATGTTCAAGGTCACCTAGGAAACAGCCAAATTATGAACTTAGCGCTGTCTGGCAACAGAATTGACTTTTTTTTTTTTT
>NW_012101365.1:8692747-8695476 GCF_000951045.1 Mandrillus leucophaeus | reverse complement strand
ATATATATATATATATATACACACACACACACACACACACACACAAATAAATAATAATAATAGTAAATTATTTCTTGCTCATACTCTGTGGAAAGAAGGCTCTGTGACTAACTTCATATGGGGAATGCTGCATACAGCATATCCCTATCATGAAGAACCACAATTTCATCGTCATGTCTTAGAAGGTTCTGAAAAATCTTGGAGTAAAAGGATTTAACTCCCTCATTTAACCAAAAATTTCTTATATTAAATTCATCTTCAACCTTTTTACCTCTGTAAACCTATTCATATTCCAAAGAACAGGTGCTCCTGAGAGCACTGTCTGGGAATCATGGTTGAATCAGAGTTGGAGGGATTGCAGAGTTTATCCATCTAGCTATCAGAATTTCACTAACGATGCTTTTTTAAACACCTGCAGTGATGAAAGGCTCACTACCTAGTGAGAGAGCTTACTCCGTTGTTGCACAAATATAGCTGTTAGAATAGCACTGCCCAGGAGAAGAATACTGAAAGCCATATGTGTGATTCTAAATTTTCTAGGACTTACAGAATAAAAGAAAAAAGAAACAAAATTAATTTTAATCATGTATATTAATCAGCCCAGTAGACCTAAAATTATCATTTTAACCAGTCATCAAAAGAATATTAATTTGATATTATGCTTTCTTTTTAAATTAAGTCTCAGTGCTTAGTAGCCGCATTTGGCTAGTGTCTAGCAAAACAGATAGCACAAGGTTAGAAGATTCTTCTTCAGGTGCTGCTAAGCTCTTCTTACCTGTGCTTCTCTTCCAAAGTCTTTGGGTTCGAGGCGTGAATACATGGCCTCACAGGCAGCCACCAATGCCGAGGATGAGTTCTGCTTCACTGTGTCATCATACATCCTCCCTCAAGAGTCCCTCATCATGGAGCTCAGCCCTCTGGCAGTGACCTGCTAAGGTCTGTCTTTCCCTGGAAAAGGGCTTTCCAAACTTTAAAGTGCTGCATGAACAAAAGGCCTCATTCCCCTAACTCCTAGTGAAGCAGGCTTAGAGTCCCACAGGACTTTTCATGCTCTCATCACACTGTTACTCTATATTGAACCTGTAAGCAGTGGCCAACACCTTGTCTAGCTTGGGGCAACTCCTTTCTGCTCCGTGGGCCTCAGTGTCCCCATCTGTCAAATAACAGATTTGAGCTTTCATGATTCAGACACTTTTAGTCTTTTCTTATCCACACTTCTCTCTTTCCCTACCTACCACATTTCTTATTAAACCAAGTCTTCTGTTAGTATTCAGGAAATAGTTTTATCCTCCCATATACCATAATAATAAGCATTTCTTGAATGTTTGTCATGTGTCAGGCACTGTGCTAAGAGCCTTATAGATAGCATCTCATTTAAGCCTCTCCATACCCAAGTGAATTAAACACTATTATCCCCTTTCACAATTGTGGAAACTGAGGCATCAAGCAATGGAGTCATAGATCACATGCCTAATGAGGAGAACAGCTGAAAATTACAACCCAGCATCTTCTCATGGCTCCCTGATCCTAGGCTGTGAATCAGAACCAGTCCTCGGACCTCAGCTCAACCCAGGTCTCAGATTACAGAAAAGAGAACAAGGGTCCAGGGAAGTTTTTCTTGTTGTTGTTGTTTGTTGTTTTGTTTTGTGTTGTATTTTGGTTTGGTTTTTAGCCTTTTGTTGTTGTTGCTGAAACCCATGGAGCATCCTCCTTTCTGTTTTGCAGAGGAAGGAAATACGGTTATACTTTCCTTGCTAAGGAAATCCAACCCTCCACCAGGCGGCTTTCCTCCCATCCCCTTGACCTTTTAGGGAAAAGGTGAGGCCCCTGGGAAGGCTCTGGGGGAGACCAAAGGAGCTCAGTGTGCCCTGTCTAGGGCAGGGGTATTTTTAGAGCTGGCTGCACACTGTTTACAAGGAAGCCAGTCCCTTGAGCGTGCCCTCGCCCTATAGGGAAACACTGGCCGCCAGCCCCACCCGCTGGCCCAGGCTCCTGCTGGCCCTCCCTTCCTCCCTCCCTCCCAGCTGTTCCTTTCTTATCGTCTCTATCAGCACGTGGGCTCTATCAGCATGTGGGTGTGCTGTCATTACCACCCTGAGAGCACAACTGAACAAAACTGTAGCCCAGGGCACTGGAAACCTCTTGGAGAGGGCCAGGTGTGACCAGGTACTGGGGAAAAAATAAGAAGCTGCTGTCAGTTGAGAAGATGGCCCTGGCAACTGGCAATCAACTGAAAATCCTGCAAACGGGTGTTTCTCCTGTGAAGAAGCTGTGGAACCTCATTGTCCGGGACCTCCTGAAAGTGAAGTCCTGATAACTGGAGAGGGTGGCTTGGGGGAATGAAGAGGCCACAGGCCTGGGCCAGGAGCTCAATTCTGCCTCCAAGTCTTACCACAGGCCAGTTGCTCTCAATTGTGACAAGTCAGTTACCCTTCAGAGCCTCTCTTTCTGCTGCTGTAAACCGAGGAGGGCTTGAGTGGTGAGGGCTGTCTAATCAATGACTGAATGTCTCAGGCTCCTCAATGATGAAATGAGAGTACTTAGGCCTGCCTCATGGGGCTGGTGGTGGATCTTCAATAGCGTGGTGGTGTTAAGCCCCTGGCACATGGTGGGCAGGCAATACACCTGTCTCTTCTGGCTGCAGCTTCCTCTGGCTAGAACTGAGGAGAAGGGGGAGAAGGAAAGAAGGAAATATTTGTCTCATATTTAAAGTCAACTTGACCTATAAA
>NW_012101365.1:8605456-8692697 GCF_000951045.1 Mandrillus leucophaeus | reverse complement strand
GTGGTGGTGTTAAGCCCCTGGCACATGGTGGGCAGGCAATACACATGGCCATGAAGGATACTTTCCTTATCTTTAGCACTTTACAGTGTCTAGCACAAAGTAAGCACCCAGCAAAAGATGCTTTTCTTTATTCTTGTTGCTCAGAGTTCTTTCACCTCTAAGACTATACAAAAGCTCTCTCCAACTATGCACTTTTTATAATTAAGTATTTATTCCTTCTCCCCCAGCCCTGTGCCCATCCCACTGCGATTCAGGAGTCTCACAGTAGACACTGGAAAGCCTTTCTCTGAGTCACAGTCTGTATCTTCTAGAAAAGGCTGTCCATCTTCACTCCAAGCCCACTGGCTCCTGAAACATGACATCCAGACCCAGTGCAGCTGGACCTGGCCCAGGTAAGCCAGGCTTCCCAAGGTCCGACTCCAAGCTTGCAGGGTTGGGTAGGAAGCTGGACCCAGGCAGCCCCACCCTGCCCAAGCTTCCCCGGATGTGAGTATAGAGATTACAAGGCCTCCAGCCTCCTCAGAGGAAGTACCCTTCTTCCTCTGCCCTGTGGGCAGACTGGACTTCTCTAGCAGCTGCAAGATATTGCAAGATTGTTATTTGAGGTGGATAAACTCTCATCAAGTATTCTCCCCCTCACTGCCTCCTCCATCTGCCCCTCCGATTTCCCTCTTCCCTTCCCAGCCCTTTTTCCTTCCTCCTCCTTTACTCCTCCTTCTCCTCCTCTTCCTCATCCACATTTCTTTCCTCCTCTTCTTCCCTATAGCTGTGCTTTTGACCCAAGTGACAGCCTGCTTATATTTCTAAGGGGAGAGTCCCAGCCGAGGGGAGAGGGATTGGCTTCTCTCTGTGGCTTCATGCCTCCCCTCTCAGTCCTTCCACAAAGGTGTTCTGGTGGCCTCTGGTGTATGTGCCAGGCACTGGGCCAGCATCTAAGGGGCATAGCCAGGGGCTTGCACAGAGCTAGTTAGCCTGCTGGCCTGGGCCAGGCAAGCACACTTTGTTGGTTGGGTTGCATATTAAAAAGGTGTCACTTCTGGCCACCTTCTTTACTGTCTCAAGGTCTTGCATGCTCACTGTTTCTAGAGTCATTTGGCTGTGTCTTCAACAACTATCATAACAACATATTACCTTAACTTTAACTAGGTGCCACTTTGGGAGAATTTTTTTTTTTTTTTTTTTTTTTTTTTTCTTTTTGAGACGAAGTTTCACTCTTGTTGCCCAGCCTGGAGTGCAGTGGCACCATCTCGGCTCACTGCAACCTCCACCTCCCGGGTTCAAGCAATTCCTCTGTCTCAGCCTCCCAAGTAGCTGGAATTACAGGCACCCACCACCACGCCCAGCTAATTTTTTGTAATTTTAGTAGAGACGGGGTTTCACTATGTTGGCCAGGCTGGTCTCGAACTCCTGACCTTATGATCTGCCCGCCTAGGCCTCCCAAAGTACTGGGATTACAGGTGTGAGAGAATATGTTTTAGAAAAGAGGTGCCTCCTGTTTCTCTCTATCTCCTGCTCACCAGGAAAGAGAAGCAGCACTTTTTTTTCTTTCTTTTTTTTTTTTTTTTTTTTTTTTTTTTTTGCTGTTGTGGTTTTTTTTTTTTTTTTTTTTCCTTTTTTTTGAGACGGAGTCTCGCTCTGTCACCCAGGCTGGAGTGCAGTGGCACTATCTTGGCTCACTGTAAGCTCTGCCTCCCAGGTTCACGCCATTCTCCTGCCTCAGCCTCCCAACTAGCTGGGACTACAGGCGCCCGCCACCATGCCTGGCTAACTTTTTTTTTTGTATTTTTATTAGAGACGGGGTTTCACTGTTTTAGCCAGGATGGTCTCGATATCCTGACCTCGTGATCCACCTGCCTCGGCCTCCCAAAGTGCTGGGATTACAGGCATGAGCCACCGCGCCCGGCCCGTTGTTGTTCTTTTTTTGAGACGGAGTTTCACTCTGTCACCCAGGCTGGAGTGCAGTGGCATGATCTCAGCTCACTGCAAACTTTACCTCCCAGGTTCAAGTGATTCTCCTGCCTCAGCCTCCCGAATAGCTGGGATTACAGCTGTCTGCCACCACACCCAGCTATTTTTAATATTTTTAGTAGAAACAGGGTTTCGCCGTGTTGGCCAGGTTGGTCTCGAACTCCTGACCACAGGTGATCCACCCACCTTGGCCTCCCAAAGTGCTGGGATTACAGGTGTAAGCCACTGCCCCCGGGCAGAAAGCAGCACATTTAATGGCACAAGTGGTCAAATGAGTAACAGGGCCAGCCAGCTAACATAGGTGGCTTGAGTGTGGAGCACTGGCAAGGAAGGATGTCAGGAGAGGAGGCTGGAGACCCAGCATGGGCCAAATCATGCCAGCAGCTACCACTGGAAGCCATTGCCCCTCTCATTCTGCAGCAGGAACTGCCTCTAGGAAGACATGGAGGCTGGGCTAGAGAATGGAGAGAAAAGCAGCAGGAAGACCTGGAGGAAAACAGTGACAATTCTTCTGACCCCATCGAGCCTCTTTAATCTCAAATCTTTTCTTCTAAGCCACCCCTGACTTTACATATCTCAAGGGTCCTAAGAGGCATGTGTTCATTCCCAAGCCTATACTTCTATACTCACTTTCTGTGCCTTGCTGCCTGGGTGACCTTAGATAAGTCCTTTAGCCACTCTGGATATATTTTCTTTATCTGTAATCAGAAAGAAGGGGTGTGTGTGTGTGTGTGCATGAGAACACACATGAAAACACACACACAACCACCAAAGGGTGGTTACAAAGCTTTAATAAATAAGACAATGTTACAAGGAAAGCACAAGCAGTTCTCCTTCTGCTCGCCTTCAGCTGCTATTCCCATTCTACGAGGGGAAATCCTCACCCGGAAAACCTTGTTCACACTGGCACAGGTCCCAGGGCGTGAGCCCCTGTGGAGGCTGGGTCTCTCCCTTTCCATTTCCCTTGTTGACTTCCAGCACGACTGTTGTTAGCTCACAGATGGACAGGCAGTGCTCCATGACTTGCCAGCTGCCAGGCTGATTCCGCTTTGGTTCTCTAGGAGAACAAGCCTGATATCAAGGATGCAAAGGGGGCCAGGGCGCCTCTGCTCAAGGCGGGAATCTCGGGTGTCTACACATAGTAAGACAAGGGCTTATGTTTAGGCTGCAGCTTCGAGATAACCTGCCACCTCCAGAAAGCCTCCCAGGAAGACAGAAGTTGGTGAGGTGACCTGGGAGTTAGGAAAGAGGAAGCAACAGGGGAGGAGAGGGAATCCTAGGAAGAAAGATGGAGCTTCGCAAAGGCACAGAGGTGTGAATGAGCAGGACAGGATTGCAGTTCATGGCCACTACTCCCCTGAACACAGCTTCCCTGTTAATTAGTCGCATTTTTGCTTTGATCATTTCTTCCCCACAACTGCCCCAACCCCATCAACTGCCAAGTTCTGTGCAGATTCTACCATCTTGTACATCTCTAGTATCCATTTCCTCTTCTCTACCCCTATGGCCATTGTCTGGGACACATAGCTCTTCTGGTCTATACTAATTAGAACAGTTTTCTAACCAATCTCCCCGCCTCTAGTTTCTCCCACCTTCCAATCCATTCACGTCATGGTTGCCAAAATAATCTTTCTGATTGTGTTCCTTTTCTGCTTAAGTCCTTCAAGGACACCCCATCACCTCTGGGACCAATTCTGTAGCTTAGGACTCAGAGCCTCCATAATCTGATCCCATTGTCTTCCTTTCCTGCCTAATTTCCCAACAAAACCTACACAAACCCTGAGTTATTGCCACACTAACTATCAGTTCCCCCAAATGAGGCATACAGTTTAACGCTGTCTGTTGCTCTTCCTTTTACCTGGAATTCCCTCCACCCCTATCTTTCTGGCTAACTCCTACTCCTTCTTCAGAACCCAGCTAAGGAAGCACCTCTTCTAGAAAGGTTTTTCTGACCCCTCCTCTGTGCTCTCAGAGCCTGAGAGCACATATATCTCTAGCATCGACGTTCTTAGGGCTAGAATTCACGAACTTTGTGCATTTGTATGGGGGAAGAAATGTTCACTAACTTGTACCTAAAATTAATTTAACATTTCCTTCAATTACAAATGTAGGCTCAAATCACAGTGATATCAATAGTTCCTGTAATTTATTACTAATAGAAATCATAGTTATTTTCATATCACTTTACAGTTGTTACAGATTATCTAAAAATTTTATCTATGATTATCAATATTTTAAAAATAAAATGGTAGACCTATGTAGATCTGGTTACTCAGTGTACAAATATGAAACCACATACATTATTACCAATTTTTTTTTCTGTATTTTGTTAACTTTTGAAAAATAATTGCTTTCTTTGCCATTGTATGTTCTTAATTTTATGTATTTTTAAATGTTATTCTGAGAAGAGGCCCAAGGGCACCACCAAACTGTCCAAGGGCTTCCCAGCATGAATGATGACACCTTCTCTGGCAGAATCCTCTTAAATCCCCACTGCAACTGTTGGTTTATCTTGTCCTCCTCTGTCAATAGAGTGTGTGCATCTTGAAAGAAGGGGGCCCTCTTTTTACATGAAAGACTTAATGCAGTGCATGGCACCTGGCATATTCCTAGAAATATTTTTTGAAATAAATACATGCAGACAAAAAGGAAGAAAAGAAAGGAAGGAGGAAGGGAAATATAGAGAAAATTTGATCTTCATAGGCCATCTGCTCTTCCCTCTGCCTTGGACACTCTACTCCCAGTTGTGACTAGCTGTCCTGCCTCTTCTATGCCTCCGTAACTCTACTCTACTCTGTGACTCTATTCTACTCTACTCTACTCTGTGACTCGACTCTATTCTCACTCTACTCTGTGACTAGCTATCCTGCCTCCTCTATGCCTCTGCTCTAATGTGATCTTCTCAGGGGGACCATCCACAGCACTGTATTTAAAATTACAGTTCCACTCCATGGGCATGCTCTGTCCCCCTTCCCTGCTCTGTCTTCTTAACACTTAGCACCATCAGACACACCATGTGTTTCTGACTTTTTACTTACTAACTCCTTGCCTCTCCTCACTAATGTAAGCTTCATGAGGGCAGGGACCTTTATCACATTCATTCATCTCTGTATCCCTAGTACCTGAAATAGCACTCAACAGATAATAAGCATTAAGTAACTTGAACGAGTCAATGGAAGCCAGCAAGTGGTGAAGGCCCATCAGTTAGCATGAGCCCCATGCTGTTGGGAGAGGTTGAGGGCTGCCAGGGTCGGTGGCAGAGCCAACTGGCTATGGGTGAATGGTGGGAAGAAGTTGTGTTGTTTGGATTGGGCATGGATGGAAGGACCTGACACCGTGGCTGGGAAGTTGGACCCTGTGGTATGCCTGTTTTCAGTGGAGAAATGACAGAGTCCCAGGAAGGCCGATCTGACCCTGGGAGAAGGACTGGAGTGCAGTATGGAGGCTCACAGGGAAACATCGCATCTTAAGGCCATTGCTGTTGGATCAACAGCCTGAATTTGGGAAACTCCTGCCACCCTGTTTTCCTCAGTGTCTGGGAAAGCCCAGACCTATTCCCTTGTGAGGCCTGACAGCTCTGAGAGCTCGGAAAGATTCAGGAACTACAATGAGTATGCCCCCTGGATTCCTCCCAGCTCTGTGTGCAAACCTCTGCCACAGAACTTACTCAGTGAGGTGGTGGTGTTCCTTCTTCCACCAGGCAGCGAGCTCTCTGATGACAGCACTACCTCACAGTCTTCACTCGTTGGTAGTACAAGGCCAGGCTTGACACATAGTACGTTTTCAGAGACCATTTATTGATGGGAAAATTGTGATTAGAAAATCACAGATGTGGCCAGGCGTGGTGGCTCATGCCTGTAATCCCAGCACTTTGGGAGGCCAAGGTGGGCAGATCACGAGGTCAGGAGATCGAGACTATCCTGGCTAATACAGTGAAACCCCGTCTCTACTAAAAATACAAAAAATTAGCCAGGCGTGGTGGCAGGTACCTGTGGTCCCAGCTACTCGGGAGGCTGAGGCAGGAGAATGGCGTGAACCCGGGAGGCGGAGCTTGCAGTGAGCTGAGATTGCGCCACTGCACTCCAGTCTGGACAACAGAGTGAGACTCCATCTCAAAAAAAAAAAAAGAAAAGAAAAAAGAACAGAAAATCACAGATGTGATAGTGATCATTCGTTTGAATCATGGGGAGAGTAATGAACTTTGAGCTCCTACTGTAACCAGGTACTGTGCTGGCTACCTGAGCCACAGAGCTGAATCAAATGGGGCCCCTCATCTCCAGTAGCTTGTGGCAGAGGATGAGCTCAACACACAAATGTGTAATAACACAATGTGCCAAGGATTGAGGGACCACACTTAGGAAACCCGCCCCCCACCCAGTCCTCTGGTACTTAGCAACCTAAGTTACATTATTATTTAATTACTTGTACTCCGTCTTCCCATAAGAATATTAGCAACGAGAAAAGCTTTGTCTTGTTCACTGCTCTCCTCCTAGCACATAGTAGATGCTCACTTAGGAAGTCTCAGTGGGGCACTTGTGTAGGTTTGATAAGTATCTGTGAATACGTGCATGGCCTGAGGAAGCACAGAGAGTTGCGGGAGCCTAGCTCAGTCCAGGGATGGGAGCCACAGAAAACTTCCAGCAAGAAGAGGCCTTGGCCAGGAACATGGCGTTCCAATACTCACACCCTTCAGCATTCCCCATTTAATGACTTCTTCAAAACTCAGTGAGGTCACACCCATTTTATGAATGAAGAAACAAATCTCAGAGACAGGAAGAAGCTTGGTAAAGGCCACTCAGCTGACAGAGCAGAGCCCACATCTCCCACCGAAAGTCTATGCCTTCTCCACACTGTTCCGCCTCCTGCCAACACATAACAAGGACTCCTTGTGGCAAAGGCTGACTTGCTGTCCATGCAGCTTCTGAGGAGGTGAGAGACCATTCCCACGGAATGGAGGGGGCTGAGTCCAGAGACAGATCATCATCTCCAACATTAGCAGCTAAAGGAATGCACTTTCCCAGAAACTCTACACAAGTTCACTCATTCTTCATAATCACCTGGTACTGGAGGTTCAATTATCGTTCCCAATTTACAAATGAGCAAACTGAGGTACTATTAGGTAACTTTCTTAGATCACACTGGTGGTAAGGAAAATGTCTGGGGTTCAAACCCACACAGTTGATCTCAGAGGCTACACTTTTAACCATTTTGTCTCCTGCCTCAATAGAACATGCCTACCTTGTCCAACTCTGGGAGGCTGCTAGAAACTTCCCAGTTAAGCAGTCTTCATGTTTTAGACATGACACTGCGTACTCTGAGGAAAAGCTACAAAGAATAACTTTCTAAACTTCCAGCCTTCAAGAAGTTGCTGACTCAGAAAAGAAGACATAAGAAATCAATGAAACTAAAATGAAAGGTACAATGTAAGTACACCGGGGATAGGACATTTGAGCTGGGCCTTGTAAATTAAAGACAGAATGGTGCTCTAGGAAGAGGTTGCGGCATATACTACCTAATCCAGGCATGGCAATAGACTCCAGGTTAGGGAAACACCAAATCAATTTGTGTGTCTGGGGAACAGAGGGTATAGGGTGAAGACAGGGGCAAGTCAAAGGAGAATTGGGCCCCAGATCCTGGAGAGTTTGAATTAATACAGTAAATACAGAATTTGCTCACTGTTTAGTCAATGCTGACCTATCAGAGGTGGGGAAAAAAGAAAGTAATATAACCTGACCTGCAGTTTAGGAAGATCATGTGGTATCTGGGAAGCACTGGAGAGGGAAAAGGCTGAAGAAAGGAAGACTGGTGAGTCATTTAGCTCTTTCTGCAAAATCAGCCACCCCATAACCTAGAGGCCTAAAATAACCACTATCTTATTATTGTTCACAAGTCTGGGAGTCAGTGAGCAGTTCTAAGTCAGCTACCTGCTCACGTGTTTGGTGGGTGCTGGATGGGGCAATGGAGATGACTGGGGCATGTATCTCTTATTACCTTGGGCTTCCTCTCATGGTAGATGGTTGCCAGGTTACCAAGAAAAGCAAGAAACAGCAAGCCCTGATGCACACAAGCTTTTTTCAAGCCTTGGCTTATGTCGTCTTTCTTAGTGTCTCATTGGCCAAGCACAGATTCAAAGGGTGGTGCAATAGACAGCATTTCTTGACGGCAAGAACAGCAAAGTCATATAGCAAAGGGGTGTGCATAGGGATGGGATGAATTTGGGGTCATTTTTGTTAGGAGGCCATTTCTGTAATGGACCAAGCAAGAATTAATAGTTGCTTAACCTAGGAGATGGTAGAAGAAACAGAGAGATGATTAGAATATATTTGAGACATATTCAGGAGATGATTATGAGCGAGAGGAAAGAATTCAGGATACCTCCTGGGTTTTTGGAGAGAGTAACTAGGCAGATGGTTCCTCATATCAATGAAGGGAACCAAAAGGAGAAGCAGGTTTAGCAGTTGTAAGCACGTTCCAGCTTATGTGATTCTGCTGAGGTCCATGAATGTGCTACCTTCCTTTCTTAGAGAAATGTTCTTTTTCCAAACCTCTCTCCACTCTGACCATGTGTCCACATGGAAAGTGAGATGACTTGCATGACCCTGCCTTCCTAACAGTAGTAATTGGCCAGGTGTAGACATCTGATTTGAATTGGGAGTGCCCAGCCCCACATCCACTGCCAGCCAAGTCCGCCATGTACAGTTGTGCAGGTTATACCCAGTACAAGCTTGCCTGGCAGGGATAATAAGTGGGGACTGGAATCCAGCCTGTGCTCTGCAGCGCAAGCTTGTACCTGTGGAGTTGCAGACGCTCAGAAGATAGTGCCCTCTTCTAACTCCCACAGAGGTGCTCTTTGCTGCCAGCCCCAGTGGCTAGTCCAGGGGCAGGCCCACATGCCACACTAGGTAAATTGGACTCCCCTAGGAATTATGACATTGGAGCACATGGGAAAGAGGTTTTTTCTACTCTGACCCTAAAACTGTATAGATGGGAGTGTGTGGCATCCACATCTCTGTGATATTGAGGAAACTGCTGAGACAGAATGAGGCCAGTACATCAATGAAGTCAGCAAAGGGAGGTGTAAGAGAAAGAGAGCTGTCAGAATCAGAGCACCCCGTTCCAGGCAACTCTGCCTTTCCTGGGGCTTGGTAGTTTGGTTTCTCCATCAGTTCTTTGATTGTTCCTATATTCTTCTGATTTAAAATCTCCTTTTTGGCTTACGCAAGTTCAAGTTGGGTTTTTGCTCCTTGTAACCAATACAATCTTGCACAATAAAGTAAACAAGTTCATGTGTTCAGATTTGGAGACAGGTCACAGGGTGAATTGAAAGAACGTGATGACCAGTTTGATGAGAGTCACAGGAGAGAAGGGGTGTCCTGGGGAAGTACTGGGCTTTTGGCTTGAGAGACTATAGAGAGATGAGGATCTCAGCAGAAGTAGGCAATCCAAAAAGTAAACTATGCCAGGGTGGAGGGAGGGAAAATGTACTCTTCCGTTTATTCATTGAACAATTGTTCCCCAAGCCTTGTCTAGGCACTAGGGGCTCAGCAGTGGATACGGTGAACTTAGATTCAGATAGTATCTGTAGGACATCGCTGGCTATTTAGTCAACAGTAAGCACCCACTCTAGGCCAAGCATTGTATCTAGAACTGAGCATAAATCCAGGCAGTGATGTCCAGCAGGCAGCTGGAAAGAGGGTGGAGCTGGCATTTCTGTTGTAAGCATCATCCCCATGGGGATAATTTTGGAAGTTGTGGGAGAGAGCACTTGGAGAAGAAAAGTCTAGTTCCACAAGCCTTGTCCATCATGCCTCAGCTTCATTCGTGGGCTGGGAACATGGTGTTTCTTTGGCTTGTATGGCTGAGAGGCAGATGCAGAAAGAGTGTGAGTTGGAAGAGCCCAATCTGGGGCCAGCCTGGGGTCACACAACACCCCTACCAGGTAACCGTGTGTATGACTCTGACTGAGTTGGCTAATCTCTCAGAGCCTCAGTTTCCTCAGTCTCAGAAGAAAAACAGGAATGCTTATTCTCATATTAAGAAAGAATGTTTGTAAAAGTGTATTCATTCAACCACAAACAGGTATTGAACACCAATATATACCATGTTACAGGGTAAAAGCCTCAAATGGGAGGATCAGAGCCATCAGCTGGGAGGGATACATGAATCTCTGTGACTGCCATACCTGGCTTCTGCTGCACCTAAGGCTGCCAATCTCCCCCTGTCCACCACCAATCATCACCAATCTGCCCCTTCCCCAGCCCATCTGAAAGGCAATATTTTTGTGATTAGTAAAGAAAGAAAAAAAACGCATGTTGTACTGTCCTGTGGAGAGCCGGTCTCCAGAGCGGCCTAAAAAGGGGCCACGTGAACCATGCTGTTCTTGGCAGCCACTGTGCTGTTCCTCACAGCCAGAGGCTTAGAGCTTTATTTGTGGTTTGAGTTACAAGCAGGGGTGAAAACCCCAGAAAAGTGGGGGGAAGGGAGAAAACATTTTAAAAGTTGAGAAAATTGCCCTGTGTTCTCAAGTGCAGGCAATTTGTCCAAATGCCTGAGCTCTGTAGAATCCTAGTGGTCTGACTGCGGTTTTATACTCTGGGGCTCTGGGCCCAGTGTCAAGGGTGGGGGACATTTTTTCATACATTAAGAAAATCACAAAATCACTTTTTACAAGATATTAATGAATACCTTTACTGCTTCAATGGTGACATTGTGGGCGGTTTTGAAAAAAATCCAGGTGAAGGTTTGGGGGTGATTTTGTTTTGAAGGCTGCTACATAAGGTTTTTCACAGTCATTAAACAGGAAATTTGGATGTTGCCCCCAGGATCCCATGCAGAGGAGGCTAAACATTTTAGAGATAGAAGAGCCCTTTAACATCTTTAAATCCAACCCTCTCCTTACACCAATGATAAAAACAAGGCCCAGAGGAAGTAAGAAATATGTCCAAGGAAACACAGCAAGTCTGTAGTAGAAGCAAGTCCAGATTCCAGGACCCGAAGGTCTTTGCTGCAGCCTTTGTGGCAGCCTGGAGGTGACATTGGACCTCAGAAACCATGGCTGGCCTCCCCCTCATGTTGACATTTCTGCGGCAGTGACTTTGAAAGCTGCCTTTTATGGCTCTGGCTTTGGAAGGGCAAACACTGTTATCAGTAAAACAACACAGGTGCCTTCTAGAGTTGGAGCCAGGTGGAGCCAAGCAGGAAGGGAGACCCTTTCGCACAGGCAGACATGACCCAATCACCTGTCTGGTTCAGAAGGGTGCAAAGACCCTCCTTGGGGAGTGGAACAAGAGGCTTCTGTGGTGGTGAAGGGCATGGCTTGGGGGCCAGACAGGATGGCTTCATGTCCCAGCGACCTGGCTGGCTAACTGCAACCTCAACAAGCTGCCTGACCAAGCGTCAGTTTCCTCAGCTATAAAACAGGGAGGCTGGTGGCTCAGTCCCATGACTGAGCATATTTCAGGTGTTCGATAGCCACATGTGGCTAGTGGCTACTGTATTATACAGCACAGATACAACATTATCACAGAAAATCCTATCATGCAATGCTGGTAGGGACTCTGGGCTCTTGACATTAGTTCTGGACCTCACCTACTGTAGCTACTGAAAACAGAAGACTGGTCCAGGTGAGGTCTCCAGCTCTAAGGGCTCAGATTCATGGCAGAGATCCACGGTTCCTGGCTCCTCGCTCTAGCCCTTAGTCCTCTCTATTACTGTAAAGATTTGGCTTCAAGGTTGGAGCCTGGCTGGCTGCCTTTCTTATGCTTCCCTAAGCAGAACCCCAGGATGAGAGGATGTGTGGGTGAGGGGAAGAGTCTGGTCAGTGCCTCCTGTAAAGGTAGGTTTCCAGAGTCCAAAAGCCTTAGGTTCAATTCCTGACTCACTCATTCGGGTGTTAATGGTTCCAGGTAAGTCACTGAACCTCTCGGAGCCTCAGTTCTCATATCTGTGCTTGCCCTGGTAAGGGGTAAAGAGGCAATGGAGGGAGAAACACATTGGAATCTGTAAAGTACACTGTTCAGAATGAGAAACTTCTACAAGTAGGAAATTGACTCTCCTTGCTCTGCCCCTTTCTTCACTAAAAGAGTATTTAGATAGAGGCAGATAGCTGCCTTAGAATATATGCAACAAGATGTTATATTTAGAAACATTTTCCAGACATCTGGAGATGAGAAGAAGCTGGTATCCCAGAGACACACTGGAAGAGTCCCCTGAAAGAGAACGGGAAAAGGAAAACATTCTCTGAACACCTATTATACTCTAGATACTGTGACAGTCCCTTCCATATATAAAGAGTGGCAATGATGATGATGCTGGCTAACAAGAAAGTTGAGTGCCCACTGTGTGACAGGTACCCTTTTGAATGCTTTACATATATTATCCCCATTTTACAGATGAAGAAGCTGAGGCCCTGCAAAGTAAAAATAAGTTTCCAAGGTCACCCTAAGCTAGGGTTTAAATCTCAGCCGCCAGAGTCGCAGGGCCATGTGCATAGCTGTCTCTCCACACTGCGTTCGTAGTCTGCACATTGTTAGAGTCTCATGTAACACCACCTGCCACTTTCAGATAAGGAACTGAGCCTCAGGAAGATTACGTTACTTGCTTAGGGTCACATAGAGGGGAGAGAGAAGGTTCAGTGAGTGTTTTGCTTTTTTCTTCTTTCTTCAAAATATTTCCTTCTTTGGCTATCTTTTTGACAGAACAAAGGCATTGTTGATTCAGTTTGCATCTGAATCTTGCTTCCTATTATTTCCTCACTTGAGTTCTGGTTTCCCCTTAGGATCAGACAGAAGACGTCTACTGCCTTGTTCATAGGGAAATCTCTGAAATACCCAAAGCTTATCCTCCCAACACCTTTGCTTCTTTTCGTCTTCAAGAGAAGAAATACAAGTCCTTCCGCCTTGGCAAATACGATAGTACCATTCCTTTCAGTGTTCCGGTTCTGCTCTATTGAATAAGTTCCGGTTTGACTATGACTACGTGAAAATGTGGAACCAGACCTTCACCCCACATTCCAGCTCCAGCTCTACCACACAGGAAGTGCAATATCACCTTAGTTATTCAACACATTATGCTCCTCGTGATACAACCAGAGTTCACATCAGCAATCTTGGCAGCTCTCACCACACTGCTGACTCACGACTCTCTCATGTCCCAATTTCCTGTCCATTGTTCTTTCCTCTACTTGGCCTGATTTCTAAAGGCCTCTCTTGGTTGCATTAAGCGGGATTCCTGAGGGATTCCCTTGGCAGTTACCTTGGGGGAGTCCTCAGGTTTGGGGCTGATCCATGTCCTCTAAATGTAGGACTTCAAAGCTCCCAAAGATAGGCAGACCCAGTGGGAAGCTGGGAAATGCTCTCTGACCCCTCTGGGAGAGCTGGCAGTCAGAGGGCTTTTCGGAAAGAGTCAGACCTGATCCATAAGTCCCTGGAAAACACCCTGCCCAGGGAGCAAATGCCACTGTGGTCTTGACTGAGGCTTCCGAAGAGTTTGGGAGCTGCAATTCATCCACACGCGCATTCATTTTCAAGTAGTGGTTTGCAGTTCGGGCTTTGGAGCTATATAAGCCTGGCTTCAAAGCCACTTTCCAACTTTGGGACTTCAGGAAGTCTCCAAATTTTTAAACCTCCAATTTTTTTTCCTGTAAAACTGGGGTCTTCATGGTACTTACTTCATTGTGTTGCTGAGAGAATGAAAAGAGAAAGCATAAATAAATGGCTTAGCCTCGTGCCTTGGCACATAGAAAGTACTCAGCATTTGTGATTATTTCTTCACATCTTTGTTCTCCTGGTGAAGTATTTATTCAGCAAGTGTTCACCAAGAGGCTGCCGGGGCAGCTGGGTGCTGCGGCGGAAAGAACACAGATGCTAATAAAAGCCTGAGCACAGGATCAGGCTCTGTGGGTAAAGATGCTCCAGGGGACCAGCTGAACACTTTACAGGAACTCATTCTGGCTCTGCACTTGGACGGCTGAGCTCCCACCCACTTCATCCCCCACCCTCAGCACACACAGCAGCTCCTGGGCCATTTCTGAGTTTGGAGCTTCTCAGATTACGCTCAATGTGACCTTGGGCAAATCCCATCTCTCATCTCAGCCTCTGGCATACTTCCTATAAAACAGTGATAATAATACCCACCAAGCCAAGTTTTTGTAGTAGATTAACCAACAGCAAATGTGAAGTGCCCAGCCAAGCCCAGCATGTGGCTGATGCTCCACAGCTTCTAGCTCCATTCCCCCCACCACACCTTCCATAACCGTGTGCCAAGCTTGGGCTAGATGCTGGTGGTCAAAAATTAAAAGAAGCTAGACCTGCCTGCAGGGAATTTAAACTTTAATGGGGGAAATAAACATTTGAACCTCTACCCCAGAGAAAGAGTGCTAAAGGCTGTGATGAAACTATGTCTGAAGGGTTATGGAACACCAGGAAGGGCAAATCGCTTTACCAGTTTGGCCCTCAGTTTCCTTGTGTGTCAAATGAATGAAATTGGTTACTACTCCATGTGAGATGACTTAAGTGAGTTAGGGAGTGTGCAACTACATGTTGGAAAGTTTAGCTCTGTGCTAGTGCTTTTATTTACTTATCTGTTTCCCCATTAGAACTTCATCCCCTTGAAGGGGATGTCTTCTAAGCCTATGTCTTATTCATTCCTCTGTCTCCAGCACACTGGCATAGAACCGGTGCCCAGTCAACATCTGTTGAGTAAACAGACACAAGGACTTATTATCTAATTTTATCCTCCCAGACCCCAGAGAGGTACAACATCCTATAGATGGAGGGAACACTGAATACAGAGTTCAGTGAGTGGCCTGGCAATCAGTGGCCGAGCCAGGCATCTTGGAACCTGTGGTGATGACCTTTCTGCTAGATTTCACAACACAGGCCACTCTGGCTCAGGTGGAGTGACACTGCTTTTCTGGATGTGACTCAGCTTTCCCTCGGGGTCACTGAACCCATCCATCAGCCTTCACACTGAGTCATGGGCTGAGATGAACTTCAGACCTAAGGAGGGAGCAGGGCTGCCCTGCCAGGTGGGTGTGCCTAGGGATCCCTCAGTCCAGCTGAGCACACCACCTGGGAAATCCTTCATGGGATGAAGATGGGGCGGGGACAAGGACGTCACACCAGATCCACACCTGTCTCCCACAAGAGTGTCTAAAGAGCAACACCTATCCCGTCACTGTGACTGGCGGGCTCTGACTCAGAGGCACCCCTTGTCCATCCCCAGTGTCATGTCCTCAGCATTGACCCCAATCATCTTTTGTTCTGCCTGGACTCCCAGCCTCCACTCTATCAACCTTCCTTTCAAAGAAGTTAAGTGATTTGCCATAACCACACACTGTGAATATCATGTGCTTATGTTCAGAAATTCGTGACTGGCTCCCTAGTACCTAGAAAATAAATTCTAAACCTCCACCTCAGCACTCAAGGTCCTCTTGCTGAAGCTTCAGCCTGCTTTTCCTGTTTTTTTCCTCTGTACACCCTTGAATCCTTCACTTTAGATCAGTCTGTGTGTTGCCATTCTACAGAGTTGCCCTTTACTTTCCCTTCTCCTTGTCCTTGCTAATATACTAACTCACTTTCATCTGGAATGCCCTTCCCATGTCTTATTCATTCTTCAGATCTGAGCTTAAAAACCACCTTTTTCATGAAGCCCTCCCAGATCTCCTCAGCCCAAACACTGGGATATTGCCAGTTACGTTTATTGATAATTTCTGTTGTGCAAATTGTTATGATCAGTACTTTATATGCTTCATTTTAGTTGATATTTCCAACAGTCTTACAGGTAAATAAATATTTATTACCCCCATTTTATAGATGTGGAAACTGAGACTCAGAGAGGAGAGCTAACTTGTCCACACTTACATACCTGTTGAGATTCAAACACCAGTGTGCCTGACTCCAAGTTGTTCCACGACTTTGGTTTGTACTTCCTATGTTCTTTGCACCTCTTTGGGGTACTCATGTTGTTGGGTGTTGTATTTTCCTAGGGGACTCATCCACTCACTTCTACTGTGATTTTCCTGAAGACAAGTGACTAGCTCTGTATGTAGTGTCTGACATAGACTGGGCTGTGAGGCAGAAAGCAAATGCGAGAGAGCAAGAGTTATGGAGCACCGCTGTATGCTAGTCCATGCTAGTTACCATAAACATGTGTACATAGCATTTAAGTGTTCTTAGTCTCATTTTACAGAAGAAGAAACAGAGGCACTGAGAGGCTAAATAACTTGACAAAATCTATAACAAAAAAAAAATGGGATGGACCTACATGGAATCATCTCAAAAACATACCATTAAGTGAAAAAAACAAAAAATGGAGTGCCTGTTTTCATTATGTGCTCTCATTAGAGAAAATAGAAACATATTAAAACATACATATGCTTGTTTATGCTGAGACTGCTCTAGGGACACACAAGAAACTGCTTTGGGGAGGTGACAAAGGAGGGCCTTAGAGGAATAGAGACTGGAGAGTTGAGGGAGACTTACTTTTTAAATCATCTAACAGTTTGAGTTTAAATAGGTATTTTTAGTTATTTGCATGCATTTCTTTCTCAGAAATAAAATTTGCTTATTTAAAATATGGATCCATGAAAATTTCTGAAGATCAAACATTCCAAAACAGAATTTGGCCTTGGGCTTTTTTGACTCCACGAATCTTTCTATTATAACCATCTCATTTCTGACATACAGGCATACCTCGAACATATCATGGGTTCGGTTGCAGACCACAGCCATAAAGCGAATATCACAATAAAGTAAGTCACATAAATTTTTTAGCTTCTCAGTGCATATAAACGTTATGTTTATACTATACTACAGTTTTTTAAGTGTGCAATAGCATTATGTCTTTAAAAACACTGTATATACCTTAATTAAAAACTACTTTATTGCTTAAAAAAATGGTAACCATCATCTGAGCCTTCAGTGTGTTGTAATCTTGCTGGTGGAGAATCTTGCCTTGATGTTGATGGCTACTGATTAATCATAGTGGTGGTGGCTGAAGATTGAGGTGGCTGCAGCAATTTCTTAAAATAAGGCAACAATAAAGTTTACTGCATCGACTGGTGTTTCTTTTCATTCCCATCTTTGATGACAGATTTCTCTGTAGCATGCGATGCTATTTGATAGCATTTTACCCACAATAGAACTCTTTTCAAAATTGGAGCTAATCCTCTCAGGTTCCTTCCACTGCTTTATCAACTAAGTTTAGGTAATATTCTAAATCCTTTGTTGTCATTTCAACAATGGTAACAGCATCTTTACCAGTAGTTTCCTTCTCAAGAAACTATTCTTTGCTCATCCATAAAAAGCAACTCCTCATTCATTCAAGTTTCATTATGAGATTGCAGCAATTCAGTCCCATCTTCAGGCTGCACTTCTAATTCTAGTTCTCTTGCTATTGCTATTTTTGCCACATTGCAGTGATTTCCTCCACTGAAGTCTTGAACCTCTCAAAGTCATCCATCAGGGTTAGATTCTACTTCTGCCAAACTCATATTAATGCTGATATTTTGACCTCCCATGAATCACAAGTGTTCTTAATGGCACCAAGAATGGTGAATCCTTTCCAGAGTGTTTTAAATGTACTTTGCCCAGATCCATCAGAGGAATCACTATCTATGACAGCTTTAGCCTTAAGAAATGTATTTCTTAAATAATAAGACTTGAAAGTTGAAATTACTTCTTGATCCACGGCCTACAGAATGGATGTTGTGGTAACAGGTATGAAAACGTTTATCTTCTTGTACATCTCCATTAGAGATCTTGGGTGACCAGGCTCATTGCCAATGAGCAGTAACATCTTGAAAGGAATCTTTTCCTGGGCAGTAGGTCTTAACGGTGGGTTTAAAATATTTAGTAAACCATGCTGTAAACAAATGCGCTGTCATCCAGCTTTGATGTTTCATTTGTAGAGCACAGGCAGAGTATATTTAGCCTAATTCCTAAGGGCCCTAGGGTTTTAGGATTGGTAAAAGAGCATTGGCTTCAACTTAAAGTCACTAGCTGCATTAGCCCTTAACAAAAGCCAATCTGTCCTTTGAAGTTTTGAAGCCAGGCATTGACTTCTCCTCTTTTGCTATGAAAGTCTTAGATGGCATCTTCTTCCAATAGAAGGCTGTTTCATTTACACTGAAAAATCTGTTGTTTAGTGTAGCCACCTTCATCAATGATCTTAGCTAGATCTTCTGGATAACCTGCTGCAGCTTCTACATCAGTACTTGCTACTTCATCTTCCACTTTTATGAGACTGAGACGTTTCCTTAAACCTCATGAACCAACGTCTGCTAGCTTCAAACTTTTACTCTGCAGCTTCCTAACTCTCAGTCTCCATAGAATGAAAGAGAGTTAGGGCCTTGCTCTGGATGAGGCTTTAACTTAAGAGAATCTTGTGGCTGGTTTGATCTTCTATCTAGACCACTAAAACTTTCTCCATCTCAGCAATAAGGCTGTTTAACTTTCTTATGATTTGTGTGTTGACTGGAATAGTGCTTTTAATTTTCCTCAGGAACTTTTCTTTCACATTCACAACTTGGCAAACTGTTTGGTGCAAGAGACCTAGATTTCAGCCTATCTCAGCTTTCAAGATGCCTTCCTCGTTAAGCTTTATTATTTCTAGCTTTTGATTTAAAATGAGAGATGTGACTCTTCCTTTCACTTGAACATTTAGAGGCCATTGTAGGGTTATTAATTGGCTTAATTTCAACACTGTTGTGTCTTAGGCAATAGGGAGACCCAAGGAGAGGGAGAAAGATGGGGAATAGCCAGTTGGTGAATTATGTTGACCATCTTATATGGGAGCAGCTTGCAACACCTTAAAACAATGACAATAGTAACATCAAAGATCACTAATAGCAGATCACCAAAACAGATATAATAATAATGAAAACATTTGAAATATTGAGAAAATTACCAAAATGTGACACAGAGGCGTTTCTGAAATGAGCACATGCTATTGGACAAATGGCACCGATAGACTGCTCTGTGCAGGGTTGCCACAAACCTTCAATTTGTTTAAAAAAATCTAAGCACAATAAAATGAAGCTCAATAAAACTAGGCATGCCTGTAGTTGGAGAAAATTTTCACACATGGTATTATGAGAATTATGGTCAGCTGTATATGACAGAAAACTTACAATCACTTAAATGTCAATAAGAATAGCATCACTTAAATGTCAATAAGAATAATATCAACCTCACAGCATTGCTGGGTGGCTTACATAGCATCATAAGACATATGAAAAATTAATTTTGATAATATATGTAATACATAACCATAATGTTTAATTCTCTCACGTAATAACAGAAGTCAAGACGGAAATAATCCTGGACTGAAATCCCAGACTCCTTCTAACTTGTTGCTGTGCCATCCTCAACATATGGCTCTGCCATCCTCAACATTCTAACTGGTCCAAGATGGCTGCTCCATTAAGCAAGAAGGATGAAGATCAGGACAAAGAGTGTGGCCTTTGCATTTAAGAACACTTCTAAGAAGTTGCCAACCCTAATTCTGCTTACATCTCATGATCCAGCACTTAGTTACCTGGCAATACCTGGTTGTAATGGAGCCTCGACATTGCAAGATTTCATTTTCAGCATTCACATGCCCAGCTAAAAATCAAGCGTTCTGGATGGGTACAGTGACTCATGCCTGTAATCACAACACTTCGGGAGGCCAAGGCAGGAGGATTGCTTGAGGCCAGGAGTTTGAGGTTGCAGTGAGCCATGATCATGCCACTGCAATCCAGCCTAGGCAACAGAGTGACACCCTATCTCTAAAACAAAATTTTTTTAAAAATTAAAAAATAAATCAAGGGTTGTATTGTTAAGGAGGAAGGGGAAAGTAGTTATTTGGGAACAACCAGCCTATCTCTACCACAGACACGAATGCTTTGCTTTCAGAATTTATCTGCCCTGCTCTCTAAAACTGATGTATT
The DNA here is from genome assembly GCF_000951045.1 of Mandrillus leucophaeus. Classification (NCBI taxonomy): domain Eukaryota; kingdom Metazoa; phylum Chordata; class Mammalia; order Primates; family Cercopithecidae; genus Mandrillus; species Mandrillus leucophaeus. The sequence goes on along the minus strand of NW_012101365.1, from coordinate 8,672,797 downwards.
ACTGGATATGTTTCATGTTCCTGACATACTCCTGGGCACTCTGTAGAGAATATTAACACACATTGAGAGAAAACAAGTAACTTCCCATTAAAGGCCCACTTTCTAAACCCAATCATCAATGGGCTTTCTCTGAAGGAAGGTCCAATGATATGATTCTGGGCAAATGAATTACCCTTCCTAAGTCATATGACCTTGGGCAAGTCATTTATCACTCTAAGCCCATTGTGCATCACTTAAATGGCAATAAGAACAATATCCAACCCCACAGAGTTGCTGAGTGGCTTCACACAGCATCCTGAGACACATGAAAAAATAATTTTGATAATATATGTGATTTCACCCAAAATATTCTAAATCTTATCATTTCAACATATAATCAATTTAAATTACCAATGAGATAAATACATTCTATTTTTCACACTAAGACTTCAAAATTTAGTGTATGTTTTATCCTGATAAAACAGACCAGTTACATTTCCTATGTTCTCTAGCCACGGGTGGCTGCCAAGTGGGACCAGGCAGGCTGAGACTAATTTAAGTGTCCTTGCTGGGTGTTCCCTTAGCACCCTATACTTACAAGTAAAGAAGTCATCCTTTCTGTGGCAAGTGTCCATTTACTTGGTTTATCCACAAGCAATTCCCTTGAGGAGATGGAATAAGAGGTACCCCCAGGACCTACATAGTACTTAGCACAGAGCAGACACTCCATAAATACTTGTTAAACAAATATTATTCATTTCTCTATCCCCAGTGCTCAGCCCAGTGCTTGACCCTCAGTAGGCATTTAATAAAGACTTACTAAATTAATGAAGTCATGACCCAACATTTTAATGGTAAGTGAATTTGCAATTTGACAGCAGGTGAAAACCTGGCAGTTTATTGCAGAGGAGACAATGGTACCTTTCTAACCCTCAAAGTAACACCTGCCGTTAAGTCAAATTTCCTTCACTGCCTCCTTTCTCCCAAACGGAACTGGAGCCAGATGGGAAGCCATGGGCCTTTCCATTCCAGTAAAACCACACAATGCCTGGTCTGCAATGATAAGCAAGCATATCAAGTTCCCATGAACAAATAAAATTAACTTTCAGCGAGGGCCAAGTTTCTTCATTTCACTGTATCTCTTTTTCTTGTCAGAGTGTGCAAGGTGAGAGGCTCTGAAAGGTTGCCTGTCACTGTCTGATTGAAATCTGGGGAGCTTTACAATAAGGTTGACAGTAATTAAAATGATCAGACATTTCAACCTCAGCACCGCACCACCACTTACTAAAGGAACTGAAGCAACTTATGTGTCTTCCAGAAACATTCATTTTGTCATCTGTAAGATGGCCAGACTTATCTGGCCATGCTGCTGTGAGGACCCTATAAGAACAGAGCTCCCCACACATGCTGGTGCTCAGTGACTGACAACTTGCATCATTCCTGCAGCAACCTGGTACGGCTCTCTGAATGATATTTGCAAAGTGAGAGACTTAGCATTATTTTTGTCTTGACAATCAGCCATAGGCCAGATGATTTTCTTAAAGTTGTGTCGAGCTGCCCCCGCCCCCTTTGTGGACAACTAAAACACAAACACTATTTAGAAAGATCTGGGCCGAGTCATTTCTTTGGAGCCTGGTGGCAGGCCAGGAGGCTGATCACAAAGGCAGCATTCAGCTGCAACAACAGCAGCCTGGTGGGCAAGGGCCTTGTCCCAAACATTCTTGACTAGGCTTCTTGGGGGAAGGTGTTACCGGCCTGCAAATATTTGTTGCTCTATTTCCATAGCAACCACAGTGGTCATAGTGAAACCCTGAAACTGCACATCGAAACTTGGGAGGTGCTGCAAAGTCAAGCCTGTTTGGGAGGAAGCTTTCTCCTGGACCCTTCCCTCCCCTAAAACTGAAGACTTTTCCAGGATTCTTTCAAAGGGCATTAAAGAGAAGCTATTGTGCCAGCTGCACACAGCCTACTGCCTGCTCTGAGAAAGATGTATGGGCAAAGACTGTTGCCAATTGCCCATGATAGGCTTTAAGAGACTTTAAGCCAAAATGAGTTCCTGCTTGTTTTCTGCAGAGCTTTTGCAGCACGGTGTGCTGAGTCTGGCTCTGGCACAGAACAGTAACACCACCTGTGCAACCTCAGGGAAGTTGCTCACTGTCCCTGAATCTTTTCCTCAGCAGAAAACACAATTAAGCCCAATGTAGTAAACTCATATTGACATCTACTCTGAGCTAGATGCTGAGATTACAAAGCTGAAAACACCAGGCTATTCCCCTCAGGGAACTCAGATAGCCTATCAGGCAGAACTGTATTAAATATTAAGTTTGATCAGGCTGGGCGCAGTGGCTCACACCTGTAATCCCAGCACTTTGGGAGGCTGAGGCGGGCAGATCATGAGGTCAGGAGATTGAGACCATCCTGGCTAACACGGTGAAACCCCATCTCTACTAAAAGTGGAAAAAATTAGCCAGGGGAGGTGGCGGGCACCTGTAGTCCCAGCTACTCAGGAGGCTGAGGCAGGAGAATGGCGTGAACCCGGGAGGCGGCGCTTGCAGTGAGCCAAGATCACGCCACTGCACTCCAGCCTGGGTGACAGAGCAAGACTCCGTCTCAAAAACACAAACAAAAAAAATTATACATATATATATATATAAAGTTGGATCATACCAGACACCCACTGCCTGGCACCCCGTGGGACCCGTTGTACTATAAAAGTTTATTTCCCTTCTTCAAACCAGGTTACTCTAAAGAAAGCCCTGAAAGATGATCAAGAGCCCATGTATTTTTAGAACATTCTTCTTGTACCCAAGATAAATTTATCAGTTTTGGACATGATCTTTTACTGATGGTATACCTTATATATTCATTATAACATGCTTTCATGATCCATACCTCATTGGACTTTCTTAACCATCTGCTGAATTCGAAAGGACAAGAATGGTTGTTTTCACTTCAGACTGAAGACACTGAGGCACAAAGGTGAAGTGATTTGTCCAGGTCGCAGTGGGAATTAGAGGCACAGCTGGAATTCGAACACACATTTTCCAACTTATTCTTTCAGTAAATATTTCTTGAGTAGCTGCTAGGTGCCAGCATTGTTCTAGACACTGGGGTCAAAGGTAGTGAATAAAACAAATTTGCATTAAAGAGCTCAAGTTCTAGGGGAAGGAAGCAGACTGCTAACAAACACATAAATATAGACTACATTAAGAAGTGATAGGCACAGTGGAGAAAAAGTCAGTAGAGTAGAGATGATAGCACTGCTGGATACTATTAATAGTTTATATAGACTGCCTGGGAAGTACTTTCTGAGGAAGCTGGGGAGAAGCGAGGAGCTGGCCCTGTGGATGTCATGGTTGAAAAGTGTCCAGGTAGGAGGAAGAGCAAGGCATGAGGCCCTGAGGTAGGAATATGTTAGCATATTGTAGAGCAGCCAGAAGGCAGGCATGGCTGTAGCAGCAGAGGGATAGGGAGGTTGGCAGGAGAGGAAGCCAAGGAGGAGTGAGCGGTCCAGTTCATGGGGAACTTGCAGAGCATGGAATTAATGTTGGGTTTTATCCCAGGTGAGATGGGAGCCGTTGGAGGGCTTTGGGCAAAGCAGTGGCCACAATATAATTCAGCAAGTTAAAAAAGATCCCTCCAACTCCCACAAGAACTACAGTCTGAAGGTCAGCAAGGATGGAGACAGGGAGACTGATTGTTAAGAGGCTACTGCAACCGTTGAGGCAAGAAAGGAGCATGGCTCCCTGAGGTGATGAGAAGTGTCAGATTCTGGATCTATTCCTCAGGAAAAGGCTTCAGGATCTGCTGATGGTTTGAAGGTGGGGTGTGAGCAGGAAGAGCCCCTTATGACTCCAGGGCTAAGTAACTGGAAGAATGAAGTTGCTATGTCCAGAGATGAAAAAATCTGAGAGAAGAGCAGGTTAATGATAATTAAGATGTTTTCTTTCTTTCTTTCTTTTCTTTCTTTCTTTCTTTCTTTCTCTCTCTCTCTCTCTCTCTCTCTCTCTCTCTAATATAGAGACATAGTCTCGCTCTGTTGCCCAGGCTGGAGAGCAGTGGTGCGATCTTGGCTTATTGCCAGCCTCCGCCTCCCGGGTTCAAGCGATTCTCTTGCCTCAGCCTCCTGAGTAGCTGGGACTACAGGCATGTCACCATGTCTGGTTAATTTGTTTTGTTTTTTTTTTAATTTTTAGTAGAGATGGGGTTTCGCCATGTTAGACAGGCTGTTCTCAAACTCATGACCTCAGGTGATCTGTCCGCCTTGGCCTCCCAAAGTGCTGGGTTACAGGATGTTTCTCTTAAATGTTACATTTGAGGTGCATATTGGAGATCCCATGGAGAGGGCAGGGAAGGTGGAAAGAGGCAAACCGAAGAGATTCTTTTGCCATTCTTCAGAATACATGTTATTTAAAGCCATAGGCTTCAGTCTAAATCCCCAAGGGATTAAATGGAGGTAGAGAAGAGGACCAGTCCTTGGAGCACTCTAGTGCATGGAGTTAGTAAGAGGAAGAGGACCCAGCAGGAAAGCTATGAAGGAGGGACTTGTTAAGGTAGGAAGAAAACCCAGAGACTCCCGTCTTGGAAGCCGGATGAAGTATTTTAAGAAAAGAGTGACCCAAAGGGTCAAATCAGTCATTGGTTAGGGTGACAAGTGAGAATTGATTTCCGGATTTGGCACAGAATGATCCTTAGTGATCTAGACGATATCTGTTTGGGTGAAGTGAAGGTAAAAGCCTGATCGAGTAAGTTCAAGAGAATAGGAGGAGAGAAAGCAGAGAGTGCAAGCAGGTCCAACTCTTTGGGGAGTTTATCTGGAAAGAGGAACAGAGAAATAAGGAGGGAATGGGGATCAACGTAGAATTTCATTTTAAAACATGGTTGGCTTCATAGCATGTTTGTGCATTGGTGGGAATGGTCCACCAGAGAAGTAGAAGTTAGTGAGGCAGAGGAGCCCTGGTATAGGGTCAATGCTCAGGAGTAGATAAGAGGACTGGGATCAATTTCAATCCCTAGAATGTCTTCTACTAAAATGACATGGCCTTTTATTCATAAAAGCATACATCTGGGGATAATTTTAAACTGCTTTCAAATGCAAACATTTCTTTTAATTACATAGCATAAGTTTACCAGGAGATGCCAAAATATTGCCTAATGGATCATGGAGAACCTACCTTAGTGGACACAATGAGTTAGCCACTCTTCCTACTGGGTTCCCTCAGCATTGTTACACACCTAATTGCAAGTTATTTATGTGGCAAGGCTTCCCTGGTAGATATGAACTCTCCACAGGGAGGGACTGTGTTCTGTTCTTGTCTGCAGCCCCACGCCTAACAAATGCATCTTCACAAACCACTGGGGAAAGGAAGGAGAAGAAGGAATAAAAAGAAAGAAAATGAGAATTGGATCATCCTGCCCTATTGAACCTCTCTCCCTTCAAATGAGGCATGAGCCTGATATTATTTTGGAAACATATTTTTCCAATAGTGGAGTGAGGAAACCATTTGTTTTCTTTTTAATTTGTGAAACACAAAGGAAGAGAAGGAAAGGAATGAACATTTACTGAGTGCCTGCAATGTACTAGGTACTCTGCTAGCCAGTCACTTGAGTGATCTCTTTTACAGATAGCCAACACAATTAGGAAAAAACTCCATTTTGCACACTAAGTCACCAGCACTACCATTAAGGTTAAATTGTCATGTGATGAAATGGGATGCCCCATGGAGCAGTGAGCTTCCCATCAATGGAGTTACATAAGCAAAAGCTGGATAATGTCTGTGGGGAATCCCAGCATGTAATGGTCATTGGGCTTTATTAACTTATGGACCAATCCAATCCTGGGATTCAATGAGTCCAAATTATATAATTCTATAGGTGTATAATTGATACTTCAGGGTTTCTCATCATCTAAATATGAACACATACAAGTGTTATGTCAAGAGGCAATGCTGGCATAGTACTTCAACATGTCAATGCTGAGGTCAGACTGCTGGAGACAATATCTGGCTCTGCTGCTTATGAACCAGACTATGTGCCTCAGTTCCCTCATCTGTAAAATAAGAATAATAATAGGATAGACTACAATCTAAAATTCATTTAAAGTGCTTAGAACAGCATCTGGCATATAGTAAGTGCTCAGTAAATGGTAGCTATTATTTATTCAGTTCAACCAACTCATAGACTGCACCACCCTGGGACCCATGGGTATCTGTTTTGGCCTACTCTTACATATTAAACCAAAGCCAACTCCACCTAGAAAGGTTGGGCTCAGCAGACAGAAGCCCTCGGGAACTGAGTTAATTTGATGGGGGTACCAGCAGCCCCAGACAAATGGCCCCCTTCCTGCTCCACAGTCATACCCATCTGCCCTGGCTGGGCAATGTGCAGAAATGTTTATGGCGACCTCATTTGTTTTCCTTTCTGTGACTGCTGCCTTCCAAAGGCCAGGAACTGCTGAAATTAAACCAAGGCAGGGGCCAGGGGAGCAGACAGGGCCTGGGCCAGGGCCAGGAGTAATGAAGTGGAAAATGTTCACACCACAGGCAGCATTACAATGCACCTGTACAAATAGAATGAGACCTGCCCACCCCCTTCCTCCCAGGGGCCCAACTGCCTTGCTGACTTCTCTTTATGGCTTCACTCTCTGCCTTGCCCGGTCAGTGCTTAGGCCTACAATGAAGATAAGAAACAAAGACACCTAAAGTGGAGCAATTAGAGAAGGGACAAAATCAGAAGCAAGTGAAAACAGAGATACCCTTAGCTCACACATTTCCTGAAAATTGCAGCAAGTTTTCTGAAGGCCCAGTCATCTAAAACATGGGAGAAATACAGCACAGTTAATGAGTGCCAACGATGCACCAGGATTTTAGCAGAGCACTTTCATATACCTTTACTCATTCCATTCATCCAGTACAGTGTAGCTCCATGTCACAGACAAGGAAACTGAAGCCTAAGAAGACAAAGCTGGCAGGTGACCCAACCAAGATTTGAACCCAGGTTGTTGTCATTCCTCTTTTATAATGAAGTTACTCAGAACCAGGGTGGTAAGTGACTTTCTCAAAGCCATGCAGCTGTAGAGTGAAAACCCAGAGGTCCTGGGCTTTTGGGGTGGTGGTCACCATGGCACTAGCCAACAGGAAGGAGGCTTAAGAGAGACATGTAGGCCAGACTATCCTTGAATGGTTGGGGCAGTGAAGATGAGGGGCTTGGCTTCCCCAAGAAAGAGAGGCATGGGGGCCATACTGCTACCATGATGGAAGACAGAGAGAGGACAAAGGCTAACCTTTGACCCATGTTTTATAGTTTTTGAATTAGTATGACTCTTGGTGAGCCTCTCAATCCCACCGTGGCTCAGTTTCTCCATCTCTGAAATGGGAATTCTGTGAGCCTTAAGTGACATGGTATATCTTAAGTGGTATATCTAAGACCCAAAGATCTGTTGTTTTTCACCTGTCCCAGACTCAGTCACTTCACTCCCAACTTCAACTGTAGGTAAGCACAATGTCTGATCCAGAATCCATGCCCTCCTAAGTGTTTGTTGTATAAAAACAATGACTGAAAGATGAATAATGTCATCTTTCCATGATGTTTATCAGAACTATTATAACCCAGTTGCTCCTAAGGCAAATTTTCCCAATCGCATTTTGTGAAATGCTAGCAATCTTTGAGGTAGGCTTTGTCCTGAATAATTAAAAATAAAGAGTAAAAAATAATTTTGAGATACTTAGCTAAAATATAATTTAACACACATACAGTTAACCCTTGAACAACATGGATCTGAACTGCATGGGTCCACTTATAGGCTGATTGCTTCTGCCTCTGCCACTCCTGAGACAGCAAGACCAAGACCAACCCTTCTTCTTCCTCCTCCTCCTCAGCCTGATCAATGTAAAGATGACAAGGATGAGGTTCTTTACGATGATTTACTTCCACTTAATAGTAAATATATTTTCCTTACAATTTTCTTAAGAAAATTCTTTTATTTTACTTTATTATATGAATATGGTATATAATACATATAACATAAAAATATGTGCTGACTCTTTGTGTTATCAGTAAGGCTTCTGGTCACTAGTAGGCTATCAGCAGTTACGTTTTCGGGGAGTTATACATGGATGTTCAACTGTGCAGGGGAGTCAGCGTTCCTCACCTCCATGTGACTCAAGGGTCAACTTTACATAAGAAGTATGTGCATGTGTGTATTCCTTATTATTACAGCATAGGATGCATAATGCTGTAGTTAAAAAAAAAAAAAAGATGAGAAATGGCACATCTTAAATTAGAATGCCTGGGGGACTTATGAGAGATTCCTGATCTACAAAACCTGGAACATTCTACTATAAAATGATACATAGGTGGCTCTAAACAACTCATTTATATTGCCTTTTGGATGATTGTCAGTCTATGTTATATGTATTTCTTAAAAGAGCACCATGTATTTCTGATATTAATCAGTGTTTGTTGTACATTAAACATATGAATCAATGTGATCATTTCTTGCAACAATTAAATCAGACAAACTTTTCATTCCTCTTTTAATCCAAATGTACATTATATTTATAGGTTCCTTTTGGTATTTCATCAATATTTTAATACTATTTTTCCTAGGTTTCCTACATAAATAAGTCTGAAAAGTACTATCCTTATGGAGGCATATCATTGAATTGCTCCTGCTTCAACTTGCTGGTTTCCTTGGGGAAACAGAGATTTAGAAATGAAGTGAAAAGTGTATAGGGTAATAAAATGAGGTTCCACAAAAGTTAAAATTTTTAAAGAAATGAACCTCTTATAAATCCACTATTAACCAGGATGGCAAGGGAGCTGTAAAACATAGATAGATAAACAGAAATGAGCTTGTAAAGGACAGAAAGCCCTGGGCTAGGTTTTAAAACAGAACCAGTGGTTTGTCTGTATAAAAGACAGGCACATGAAATGTCACAGAAAGTTTAAAATAATGAGGATGCAACCTTATTAGTTAGATAATTTTAAAGAGAAAGCAAGATTAGTTAAACATTAGACAAAGCAGATTTCAAAAGGAAAAAGATAACAATAATCACTTTATAATAATAAAAGTTATGATCTCAAGTGAGGACATGTCAGTAATGAACTCATTAAAATTAAAACACTGCAAACAATTTTGAAAAATGGAAAAAAATGAAGATTTCAAATTTTATTTATGCTTTACTTAATTTATTCATTTTAAATAAGAAAATTGAATTAATAATATTTTAACTAAAAAGCATTTTTAAATAAACCATCCACACCAAAGAAAGAGTGACGTGAAGTAGAAAAGAAACTATAAAGACCAAAATTAATTATTTTGAAAGCAGGAATAGAATATATAGTGACTTCACAGATATTAATAAATCTAAAGACTGTTTCTCTGGGGTAAAAATAAATTATCCTTATAAACCTGTGACAAATCTATTCAAGAAAAGGGAAATAAATTAAAAATGCAGGAGGAATATAGTATGTATAGAAGATATAAATGTCCAAAGAATGCTATACATAGCTATGTGCTTATGCTTCCAAAATTTTTTTATTAATTTGGATAATTTCTGGAAAAAAATTAATTAATTGATTCAACAAGAAATACACACACACACACACATATCAATAACCACAGTGCAATTTAAGAAAATTATCTTCAGGATTACCCTCTCCTTCAGCCTCGCAACCTCCAGGCCTTATATGGTGAATTCTCTAATACTTAAAGGGAAAAGATTACTCTGCTGCCTAAAGTGTTCAACAACATAGAGAAATATGAAAAGTCATCTCATTTTTTTATAAAGTTATCACAAATCCTCATACTAAAATCTGACAGATAATACCAAAAAAGTATTTATAGTTTAGCTTCACATATTAATACCTTTGTGAAAATGCTAAATAAAATGATAGTGATTTGAATTCCATAGTATATTAAAAAGAATAATCCACCATGACTAAGTAGGGTTTATCCCAAGAATCCAGTCATTCTTAATATCATCTCAATGACTACAGACAGGAGAAATACAAACTTGAACAAATAATCATAAAGAACTTCTGTTGACAAATTTTGGACATATCAAAAGACTACAACTATTAAAATAGCATAATGGCAAACACAAGAAAACACAGGCAGATGAATGGAATATAGTACATCCCCAAAATTGGCCCCATTTTACATTTAAATGTAATAACATATAATATATATATAATTACATCTATAATACTATATAATAATGATGACATCACAAATTAATAGAGAAAAGAGAAGAGAGGAGATATGGGTGGGGAGAGGAGGAGAACAACAGCTGCGTTTAAATATCTTAGGCTCATTGGCAGAAAGAGGGATCCTTCTCTCAGTTGAGACCTCAAAAGCAGCATACTTCGGAATGGCCAACAGGGAGGGAGATGTTTGCTCAATGAATAGTAAGGCAGAGCAGTCTCCAGAGCATGCAAGCAGGGCCCAGTATAAAATTTGCGGGAACCAGTGCAAAATCTAATTGTGGGACCCCTGGTTTAAATGCTGAAGCATTTCAAGATGGCGGCAGCAGGGCATTATACCAAATGTGGGTGTGTGCCTGCACGGTGGCCCTGGTCTGGGCATGAGTTTCCCATCACAGGAGACAGGAACTGGAGGACACACTGCTGTGGACATTGTCAAGTGGCGTCAAGCATGAGACAGACAAACAGACTAAATATTTTATTCTAAGATAATCAGTGATGACCATTCCCCTTGCTCTCACATTTTCATCAAAATCAAGAGGCAGGACATGGACACACCCTGGGCTGCCATTTTGATACTTGCCTCCTTCTCCATTGAATCACCTAGAACTGTGCCAGTTATTAATATATAGTGCTTGCTCATATATGTCCTGGAAATTTAAAACTGTGGTTTGTGTTATGTAACTTTACTGTTTCACAGCATTTCCACACATATTACCACATTTGACCGTGATAGAAATCATTATTTTCTTCATTTTACCCGAAAGGGAAGTTTGACCCAGGTAAGTTCTGATGTGACTGAGTCACAGAGCTGGTGCATTGGCCAGGTGGGGCTCAAACCCAAGTCCTCCAACCCTAAATCATTCCATTATTTATCCATCCTTCCATCCATCCTAACTCCTACTCCGTACAACCTCCTTGGTAGGCCCTGGGGACTCCATAGTTCTTCGCCTTAGGAGCTCATAATTTAGTGGGAAAGACTGACACATACCCAGGTTCCACCATGCCATGAGATGAGTAAAACAATGAAGGTGAATACACAGAACAGTAGCTGCACAGAATGCTGAACTCTATCTAAAGGGGCTAACAGAGGTTTCACAAAGAAAGCAGCCACTTAGTGGGCTTTGAAGAGTGAAATTGAGTGCTTCCCATTACATGGCTAAATTGAACCGTCACAAAAAAAGACATCAGCTCCTCTGGGTTCTCAAGAGAATTTTGTTGACAAAACAGGTCCACACCCAGTTGATGTAGTCCCACTAATGGGAACTTTGTGCCATAGGGAACCATGTGTAAAGAACAATTTCCCTAGCAAGTGATAAAGACCTGGGAACCCAGGTTAGGAAGTAGTCAGGAGCTGAGAATAGCCAGGAACCCAGAGATAATCCACACCCCAAAAGTATGTTCTATGTGTTGGACAAATGCAACACATCTCATTTGGGCTCATGGTTAGCACCAAGGTCAGTGACTAGGATCCTATACATGGTTCAAAGATAGCATTCACATGGAGCATGTTCAGGGTCTGTGCCGGATTGTACCTCTAGCAGGTAGTAAGACCAGGATCAGAACATACTGACTTACCTCCTATCCAAGCCTATATTCACTTGCTCCATGAGGAAATAAGATGTCTGCCTAACAGTCAAAGAAATAGGCCTCATCATTCTTGGGTAATTCCCTTCATCTTTGTGGTTCAATTTACCTCCACGGCAAACATGACTGATAGTGTCTGCTGCCTGCCTATTAATCCTAATAACCCACCTGATATGTCAGCTGGAAAGCTCTAGTTCCCCAACAGATTTTATCAAATACTTGGCCACCAAAGAGTTCATTGCTATAATGAGTTTACATCAGATAGAATAGTGTTAGGAAAACAACAAAAGTGGTCATGATAACATTGTATTGTTAAACGCAGCATGGATATGAAGATGGATGATGCATGCTAGTTTTGGCTCTGCCACTTTCTGGCCATAAGTGGCAGCCACGGGTGACTCAGTCTCAGTATCCTTTTATAGCAAATGAGCATGAGGTTACCTACCTTATAGAGTTGTTATGAGAATGAAACAACATAAGAGACAAGGAAATATTTTTATGTTATACAATGCTATAGAAATGTTGGCTTTTATTACTGCTAGCAATAATATTCCATTGTACTCAGAGGAAATTTGTATCCCATTATAATTACAACCCCAAATCTTCATTACTTGTGTGAAGTCCACATTACTTCTTTACATAGGAAACAATCACATTAAGGTAGGATGAATTTTAAAGTAAATTGCTTCAGAACATATAAGTTGATAGGACCTTAGCTGGGACCAGAACTACCCCCTTACCATCACAAATGAACCACATATACACATACTCAAAGCCTAAATTAGGTTTCACAAGGGAAATATCTTAAGATCTGGGGCAAGTTGTCAACATCTCCTTGTAACGGTTGGTTCCTTAGTTGCCTCCCAAGGAACTGGCATCTAATGGCGGGAACCAAGACATGCCTAAAATACCATAATTTAAGGCATAAAGTATTAAGGCCATCAGCTTGACACAGAGTGTGAGGGAGGCATAAAAAAGACAAAGATCACCATTATCTGGATAGAATAATCAAAGAAGCCTTCCTGTAAGAATAACTTTTAAACTGGGCTTTGCAATGAACACAGATTACCGGTTTGCTATGGTAGAAAGAGCACGGACTCTCAGTTCAGCAACTAACCAGTTGTTGACCCTGGTCAAACAACAGCCTCTACCTCTGAGCCTAAGTTTTCTCATCTGTGAGGTAGGATAAAGCTACCAGCTGTTGGGGATAAATTAGTAAGCAAACATTCGTTTAAATTGCAGACAAAAGGCTTTCATTTCCACTTAATACTTCTGCCCCTCAGTGAGTTCAACTTATGTTTCTAAAAACTAAAGGTGAGAGATCGAGACCATCCTGGCTAACACGGTGAAACCCCATCTCTAGTTAAAAAAAAATACAAAAAATTAGCCGGGCATGGTGGCGGGCGCCTGTAGTCCCAGCTACTGGGGAGGCTGAGGCAGGAGAATGGCGTGAACCCGGGAGGCGGAGCTTGTAGTGAGCCCAGATCGCGCCACTGCACTCCAGCCTGGGTGACAGAGCGAGACTCCGTCTCAAAAACAAACAAACAAAAAACTGAAGGTGATAATTCAACCAGGGGGTATTTATGGAACATGCTATATGAGCCCAATAGAGTGCTGAAAGCAATTTGAGTATCATGGACTTGCAGTATTTGTTAAATTCTAAGATGCCTTTAAATGTAAAAAGCACCACTGACTTGATCACTTTTAGGCTTAGGGGAGGTAACATCATATAAGCGTATCACTTATAAGATCGTTACTGATTTCAGAAAAATTTTGAAAAAGTATGTTTTTCAACGTGAAGACATGTGGTCTATCATATAGCCTTTCCTCAAAAAGTAAGCAGTCTAGTTGGCAAAATAAGACCACATGGATGAAAAAGAAAAAAAAAAAAAAGCCAAGTAAATAGATAGCTAAATAATGCAGACAAATTACCAAGATCTCAGTTCATCTTTCCCTTTTTTTTTTTTTTTTTTAGAGCACTTGGAGATGTGCACAGGGTCTTACTCTTATATTGCTTATAACCCATAACTATAGGCCATGTGTTCAGACATTCTTGACCAGGCCTAAAGATTCCTGTAGACATCTACCATTAGGTAGCCTTCAGAATTGCAAGTGCATGTTCAAGTCAAACCAATTCAATTTTAACATTTCCTAAGCATCTACTCTGGGCACACTGTTGTGATGAGTGCTGTGGGAAGATCCAATGCTTTGCTTATCCCCACTGTCCCCTCACAGCCCCTAGTAGAGCACACAGCACACAGTCAATGTGACTATTGCTTTCCAAACCTAGCTGAACGGATCCTATTATCCAAGTGAAGTCCAAATTCTTATGCAAATGAAACAGAACCAGTGAATCATTAGAGAATGGTCTGCATCAGTGCTTCTCAAAATGCCTATGGTAAAGCACCAGGTTTTTATTTTCAATCTGTGGCCAACTGATGATTTTTGTAAAATACAAAATTACATGCTTGGATGCCATGGTGATGTCAAATGGCTATAAAATGTCTCAACATTCATTCTCAACTTCTGTACTTATCTCAGCAAGGACCCATGAAGGTGTGTAAACTGGCACCGGTATGCAGACCTCACTGGGAGGAGCACCAGTCTATATGATTGCCAGAACCTCATTATCTGAAAATCTCAGAATGACTGGGAAAAGCAATTCACAAGGTTCATGAAGCACTAAATAATCGTGATGCTAAGAATATTTGTTGTTTTTCAGGTGCTTCTTATGTGAAAGGCACCATCAATGATGAGAAACTTGTCTAATCCTATATTTTCATTGAGGAGACTGCTTTGAATTGAGGAAAGCAATCAGTGCACCCTTCAGTTCTCTTTGTCCATGGCTTAAATGGAGCAAGCACAGGTATCATTGGCAATAGAAAACACGGGGGCTCTAGAAGTCAGGCAGCTGTGGGTTAGTCCCTGTGCTTCTATTTACCATCGATATGAATTAGGGCAAGCAACCCCCATCTCACAGAGCCTTGATTTTCTTAGCTGGACATATGGACCTCGGTTACCTGTGATTATTGTTTGAGATGTATGATGGATTCCTATGGTGTCAATGTTGTCTTCTCATAGACTCCAATGAGAAACAGCAGCAGAGAGAAAAATTCTGATGAGGCTCTCAGAATAGTAAAATTCCTCAAAGTCTCTCTAATAAAGAACAGCTGAGCGACAAGAGAAGCGTGGCCTGGAAGAGTAGCAATTCAGAAGGACAAAAGAGATGCCTTCATTTTAAAAGAGTTGTTACGTGGGAAGGAACATGGCCTTTTCTGGTCCCAAAGCCAAGGAAACAAAGCCAATATGAAAAAGTTATAGAGAGAAAGATTTCTGCTCAAAGGAAGAAGTTTCTGGCATCCAGAGTGTTCCAAAGATGGAAAGGGCTAGCTGGATTGGAATGAGCTGCTGCTGGTGCATGAAGCCTGTGTCCTCTTGTCAGGGAAGCCTGTAGTGGGTGACAGTAGCAGGAGATCAAAGATTGGACTAGGTTGTCTCCAGGTATTTTCTGGACCTACCTTGACAACTCTAAAAATCCAAGAAGCAACTTTCCCACTGTAGGAAGAGCCTACTCAGCCTTTTGTTGACTTGGGTATATAAGGTAGTAGAGTTAGGCAGATGTCAATAATTCAACCAAAACTATTAAAAATGACAGAGTCAGTGCTGAAAAGTGGCCCTATGTCCCTTTTATTTGTCCAGCCTTGTATGGTATGTGAACCATCTTCACACATTGCCTCACCCACAACTCTAGGAGGTTTTACAGAAATGAAGCAAAGGCTCAGAGAGGTTCCTAGTTCAGCAAAAATTCACACCCAGAAAATTAGAGACCCAGGGCTCAAACCAAATAGTCTGATTCTCAATCCCAAGCTCTTCCCACTGCCTCTGACCCAGCTTCCATTCATCCCTTTCTGAGACTCAGTGTTCTTATCCTAGGTAATCATACCCACCACAACACTTAGGTTGCTTGTGAAGGTCAGAGGTGGAAAGATATTTGAAAATGCTTTGAACAATTAGAATAATTTCCTTCCTTCCTTCCCTGCCTCCCTTTCTCTTCCTTCCGCCCTTCCTTCCATCCTTCTTTCTTTCTTTCCTTCCTTCCTTCCCTCCTTCCCTTCTTCCTCACCCTTCCCTCCTTCCTTCCTCCCTCACTTCCTCCCTCCTTTCCTCCCTTCTCCCTTCCTCCCTTCTCCCTTCCTTCCTTCCTCATCTCCCTTTCTTGCTTCTTCCTTCCTTTTTCCTTCCCTCCCTTCTTCCCTCTCTCCCTCCCTCTCTTTTTTCCTTTATTCCTTAAATGTTTACTGGACAGATTCAATGTTCCAGGAACTATGACAATTATCTAGTATGCCAAGATGAATAATACATAGTCTTTACCTTCAGGGATCTACCAGTCTAGCTGGGGGATACAGACATGATCAAGAGAAAGTCATAAAGTTTGTCAATAGTGAAAATATAAATGTGTATAATGAAGATCATTCAGAGGTAGGGGTGATTAATTCAGGTCAAGGAGTGGAATGGTTAGAGGAGGCTTCCCAGAGAAGGTGACATCTGAACTAGGCTTGAAAAGAAGACTTGCAGCTCACCAGGCAGGTGGTATTGGAAAGGTTTGGGTGGGGAGGGAGAGGCTATTTCAGGAAAAGAAAGGAACGTTCTCTAAGCCATGAAGATTTAGAACATCACGGTATATTCAGGGGCCTGGAAGTAGAATGGGGGAGTCAGGTAAGCACCAGGAGTGGTGAGAGGCGGGACTAGAGAGGTCACTAGCAGTGGAGAGATTCAATGCCAGCTTAAAGAGCTGTGATTTTTAATCTTGAGTGAAATGAGTTTCTAAAGTGATTCAGTCAGAGAAGAGACATAGTCGGGGTTATAGAAGTAGTATTCGGGTATCAGAGTGTAGAATGGATAAGAGGGGAGAGGCTTGTGATTCTCTTTCCTATGCCCCAGATGCATTCTCAGCAGTTTTCTGCCCTGCTCTGTGTCCAGGAGGCTGACCCTTGCAGACTGTTTCTTCTGGGCTCCCTAGAACTAGGCTCTGGGTCCAAACAATGGGAAGTACCAACAGAGGGAAGTGGGGTAAAGAGTGCATTGTGTGATTTCTCTCCTGCTCTCTCTGTTGCCACACGGCCTCTCTGGCTATGTCCCACTGGACAGCCCTTCCTCCACAGTTCCAGTTCTCACTGGGCTTCAATATCTATTTCTCTCCCTTGTCCCTTTGGTTGTAGAGATGATAACAGCTTCCAACTGTTGCTAGTCTCTAAGTGCCTCAACATCCCTTGTTTATTCCATTAACCCTGCTCCACCCCTCTAAGCAGTTCCTTCATTAATGTTTCTTCATTTGAATCACGTGAGGTGAATTCTGCTTCCTGCCATTTCCCTGTAGGTCACCGTCAAGGCTGGATAAAGGCCTAGAGAGAGGTAGAATCATTGCAGTAACCAGAGAGTGGGACACAGAGGTAGTGGAGGGTGAAGAAGAGCCAGCAGAGTGCAGAATTTTTCCAACAGAGAGACAACAGATCTTGATTTCAGCTTCTGCAAGATTTGCAGGTGAGAGAAGGTCCTGAGAGATTTCCCACTTGGTGGGACATTCCCCAAAATGGAGAATTCAGGAGAAGAAGCAGGTTCCAGCAGACTGATGAGATTAATTTTCAGCAACTGAGTTTGAGGCACCTTTGGGCCATCATGAGAAGATGTCCAGGAGGCAGATGGATTAAAGGATCTGGTGTAAAAATGTAGCCAAACTACCAGCATACAGAGCTAATAGTTAAGGTCCATGGACAACAGAGAAGTGCACTAAACTTGCCATAAGCTTATCTCATTGGTTCTGTATTAATAATTATTGATATGAAAATAAGAAGAGTTATAATGACCCAAGATTTCACAGAAGACTATTCAGAAGTGCCTGTTTTGTGCCATGATTAGTTGCCCCCCTCTTAAAGATGTAGGGGTTTGTTTTTCAAATCCATGATTTTCCCTGGTGTTCCATTTAGTCATTCCTATTTTTCACCACCAGACTGTTTGCTGGGGAAAAGAACAAAAACAGCAACAGATGTCTTTGTTTTGGGGTTTTGCAAAACTCCCTGGTTAAGATAACACTTTCAATTAAAGAAATTATATCATCCAAATACCATATGCCTATAAGCCTGCAATTGCAAAAATCACCTGCTTTCCGAAATTATTTGAAGTGTCCCTTTAACCACCACTCAGTAACTCAGTTGGACATCCAAATAGGTCCCTCTCTTCTTTCCTGTGGATTCGGAAAACTTCAGTTCAGAAAGTTAGTCAAGAGGGGCATCCTCTGATTTGTTCTCAGAGCTTCGTAGACACTCACCACCAAGTTCTGAGTGTTCATATGTGCTGGCCCCTGCCCCCACACATATACACACACCTGTACGTGTGTAGCCTTTGTACTATTCTTTGTTCATTAGGACCTGGCATATTTCAGGCACTTAGCAAACAACTGTGGAATAAATTAACTAACTTCTTCTATCCTTTCTTCCTCTTTTTCTCTTTTTTCTTCTATAACTTCACATTTCCTGAAAGACTTCTGTGCCACATGGTTGCCAAGCACAGAGAGCACAAAGATAATTAAGCTGATTCCCTGTCCTCAGCACACCCATAGTCTAGTGGAGAGATGGTTAAGTAGAAGGAGAATGCTAATTCCAGGAAGAATAAGAGCTGCTTAAGAGAAAGAACCAGCCTTCATTCCCTTTTAGTCTCTTTTTGCACAGTGCCAGGAACTCTATAGACGTTCAGTAAATGTTTGCTGAATGAAATGTTTGTTGAATGAAGTATGCCTTACCCCGATAAGCAAGCCCTATGCTGCAGAAGCACAGGAAAATCATGCTAAAAATCTGAGTGGGAGTGAGCAGAGAAGGATTCATTGAGCAGGTGGTATGTGCCCTGAGAGCTGAAAAGGGCTGGGGGAAGGCAGCAGAGCAGGGCCTGCTGTGTTGGAGAAAGCACTTCCATCAAAGCACTGAGGTGTGACTGTGCTTAGGAAAACACCACCAACCATCAGCAATCCAATTTGGCCACTACATCAGGTGAGAGGAGGACATGTGAGCTGAGCCCCAGTGTAGAGGGTCTTCAAGGCCTGCTTTGAAGAGTCTGGGCTTTGTGAGACATTGAGGAAACACTACAGGCTGTGACAAACATGAGGTGGCATCTAGTCCAACTCAAGCCTACTGTGATAGACTCACCCACCCTGTCCTGTATTGTGAACATTAGGTAAGAGTCTGATCTTTCTTATTTGACTACAAGCAATTTCAGAGTGGGGATTTGAATTCAATATTTATGGAATAAGCAGCTGGATATTTTTTCTGCCCATCTAGATCCACTCTCTGCACTCCCCTATCCAGCTCTGTGCCCCTGGAGGCTGACCACGTAGAGGACACCAAGGAGCTCCCTTGTCCCCAGTCTCCAGTTGGTTTTGGCCAATGAGTGCCACCAGCAGGAGATCAGAACTGAAAGGAGAGTGAGGTTACGGTATTTCCTCTCCTGGCTCCTTTTCTGTCAGGTTGCTGTGGGTCAGCTGCATTTCTCTACCAAAGACCACAGCTCTTGAAAGGCTACAGCCCTATCTGTGACTACCTCCTCCTGGTTCCATGACCATGCCTTCCCCTCACCCTTTCAGGCCCGGGGAAGATAACTGTGCCCTTCTGTTGCTAGCCTTTAGATCTAGCATGATCCTTCATTGCTTTCTCTATGCCTGTAACTCTTTCAATAACTCTTCACCTGAAACTACCTGGTTGGAGTGTTCTAAGACTTATACTTATACCTTGCATATACCAAGTACACTCTAAAGTACTTTTCATACATTTATTAATGTAATCCTCTCAAAGTATCAGGTAAATATCAATGTTTCCACTTACAGATTGAAAAAATACCTGAAGTTCAAAATTTTTAGATAATTGGTAAAGATCATCTTCTAAGTTGGAATCCCCCCATTTTAGAGTAGTTCCTAGCACATGACAGCTCCTTGACTGAATGCATGAATGAACACAAGGTTGTGCATACTAAATACTGATATGAGTGTTAGAGATCACAAGAGCTTTTGAAATTCAGTGGTAGTAGGAGTAGCTTTGGAGTCAGAAAAAGCCTAATTAAAATCCTAACTCCACTACTGACCACTTCTCTGAGCCTTAATTCCTTATGTGGAAATTTGCATGACAATTCCTACTACATAAGGTGGTTGTAAGGATTAAACAAGATAATATTCCAACAATACCCAGGATAGAACAGGTGCTTTATAAATGGTAGGCTTAATTATACATACTCTAATTAACAGTCACAGCAGTGTTGAAAACCCACGTGGACAGATAACCTCAATGAAATATTCTTTTCTTCTGTGCTCTAAATTATTGCTCCAAAACACAAATACATACAAACATACATACAATTCCTCATTAGAGAAATTAAGTTGCCAGTGCTTGAGGTTTCTTGTCCATACTGTTCCTGTTTCTTTCACTTGGCCATCTCAAAACCTTCATGTTGGGTCAGGCACAGTGGATCATGCTTGTAATCCAGCACTTTGGGAAGCCAAAGCAGATGGATCACTTGAGGTCAGGAGTTTGAGACCATCCTGGTCAACATGGTGAAACCTGGCCTCTACTAAAAATACAAAAATTAGCTGGGTGTGGTGGCAGTCATTTGTAATCCCAGCTACTCGGGAAGCTGAGGCAGAAGAATCACTTGAACCTGGGAGATAGAGTGTATTAGTCTGTTTTCATGCTGCTAATAAAGACATAGCCGAGACTGGGAAGAAAAAGAGGTTTAATTGGACTTACAGTTCCACATGGCTGGGGAGGCCTCAGAATCATGGTGGGAGGTAAAAGGCACTTCTTACATGGTGGCAGCAAGAGAAAATGAGAAGGATGCAAAAGCGAAAACCCCTGATAAACCCATCAGATCCATGAGACTTATTCACTATCATGAGAATAGCATGGGAAAGACCGGCTCTCATGATTCAGTTACCTCCCACTGGGTCCCTCCCACAACACATGGGAATTCTGGGAGATACAATTCAAGTTAAGATTTGAATGGGGGCACAGCCCAACTATATCATGGAGGTTGCAGTGAGCCAAGATCATACCACTGCACTCCAGCCTGGGCCACAGAGCAAGACTCTATCTCAAAAAAAATAAAAAAGAAAGAAAGAAAGAAAGCTTCATGTTGGAGGTTGTGCAGGTGGAAGGGATGTTAATAGGAGAAAGAAAGAAGGAAAGAGAGATATTTAAAAGCTACCATGTACCGGGCACTTTCATATTCTCTCATGTTTCATTTTCACAAGAACACACAACACATAGACAGAATTCCTGTCTATGTGATGAACTTGGTGCAGTTCAGAGATGGTAAGTAGCTTGCTCAAGGTCATACAGCTCGTAAAGAGTGCAATCAGGATTTGAGCTCAGGTGTTCCAGTTCCCGAGTCATATTCAGCCCTCCCTGTGCCTTGCTGTGGGCTCTAAGCCACCTCCCGCAGCCAGGTGGATTCCTCCATCTTTCACTTCACTGGATGCTTATGTGTCTTCCTTTTTAAGCCCAAACATCTTCAACTGGAAGCAGCCAACCATTCCAAGACACATGATAATTACTCACTTAGGAGTGAGCCATAGGTCTTTCCTGCTTTGCTTTGACAGCTCTTCTCTTTTGTTTCCAGGGGAGAAACAGCACATTAACAAAATTCCAATAATGAATATGATGGTGACAAAGCAGAGAGAAAGCACAAACAATAGAAGGAAATGTTGAAAGATTCCCTTTCATCTCCTAACGGCAGTGTGAGGCTGGACACGTCTACTCCTGGGAATAGAATCCAAGGGCAAAAGTCCCTCGCAATGAGGAGCCCACATTCTGTAAGTGCATGGTTACTCTTCCTTCCATTTTTTAAAAATATTTTTCTAACCAGGTCTCCGGAATTGAATATAAACACTGCCAGTGTTGTTTCATCCTTTCCAAACAGCATTCCACTCCCCAGCCGCTAACGCCCCTGTTGAGAACTTGAGTGTCTAGATAAATGGGCCCATGCCTTTGAAATCTTGGGAAAAAGAGGTGAGACATAACAAAATACACAAGCTCTGTTCTGATTCTGCTTCCATCTTCAGAGTGACTCTGTGAGAGCGAGCTGGAGGGGAAAATAGGACGGAAACTCGGATTTGATCTTCACTCACCCCAGAGCCTCAACTGCGCTCAAAAAATGAGGCAATGAGAAGACAGTGGAATTGAACAGAAAGCCTTGCTTATGAATCCTGGCTCCTGCATGTATTAGCAAATGACTCTGAGCCTCAGTTTCTTCAGCAATACAGTGGGGACAATAACATCTACCCCTCAGAGTTGTTATGAGGACTCAAAAGATACTCTGTCCCGTGCTATGGCACCCAAGCTAGTCTCTTTAGGGCTCAGGCTGGTGCTGGTTGTTGGGTGTGGCCACCCCATCCCTACCCCTGCAGCCTTTTCTAAGAGGAGGAGGAAGCTTCATGTGAGCACTTTGAAGCATCTGCTTACTGATCCGAAGCCTCCTCAATTGGAACCCTTGGGCACAGCTGCACTCAGAGACTGAGGTTTCACAGCTCAGACTACAAAAGCTTCAACAATTCAGTGTGTTCACCACTCTCTTTTTCATTTTTATTTATTGTTTTTAAAAGGGAATTACCACATAGAAGGCAGGGACAGAGAGGAATGGGGAAGTGAGGAGCCAATGTGAGGACAGGATCTGGGGAGACCAGTCTGGCTCACAAGGTTGGTTGAGCCTATCTTATTGGAAGATCCTTGTAGAAGGATTGTGGAACAACATAAGGTTCAGACAAATAGCAGTATAGCAGCCAGGCAGACAGAGAGGAGCCAGAGCCCCACATACCCTAAAAAAGAGCAAAAAGCAGTTTATTTATTTATGTAACAAATTTTTTTTGTCAGTACCAACTGCATGCCAGATGCCAAGCTAGATAGAGGTGGTGTATATATCTCTGAGTGAGACTAAAACGACCCCAGTTTTCCTAGGGCTTATATTTTGTTGGTCTGGAATCAAATACCTAATAGTTGTGTACCCTCAAGCACGTCATTCTACCTCATGGAACCTCAGTTTTCTCACCTATAAAATGAGAATACCCATCACCAGGGCTGACACCACAGGTCTTCCTGAAGGGCTTAGGAGTCTTTGAATATTTGTTTAACATTCATTTAGAAGAGAATGCATTGGATGAGGGAAGATCTGAGAGGGCACGCACGGCAGGTCCAGGAGCTGGAGTTATGCAGGGCACAATCTCACAAGCACACCTGGTGCCCCAGGATGGCAGCATCCCACTAAGCCCTCCACTCAGCTCAGCAAAAACAAGTCCTGTGATCATCTCAATCCACCCTCCATGGAAGACAGTTTAGCCACTTGCGGGCTCATTCCTCCCCTCAGGCAGTGTGTCTAACTTTCTTCCAGCCACATACATTGCTCTGTCTCAGAGCTCTTAAAATGCGTCTCTTATTTCCAGTGATACTTAATCCCATTTGAACCCTGGTGGACTGAGTTCCTGTTCAACTGGCCAAACTATACCATAACCCAGCTTGGTTTACTTCCAGGATTTGAAGGGTTAAATGAAAAAGAACATGTAAAGCAGGACCTGGCAGGCAGGACCCACTCAACAGGAGATAGCCCTCATAATCTCCATCACCCTCAGCACAAAGCTGTTGGAGAAGTAAATGAGGTGAGACAGAGGGGGTGGTATCCAGACAATGCTCTATAGATCCCAGTGAGTATTATTATTGTCCATTTTATCAGTGGTAGGAGCAACAAAGGCCCAAGCAATCAGTAAACTAGATAGCGAAGGGTCTGAAACCTCAGAACAAACTAAGGAAAACAGAGTAAAGGATGACCAGAAACACCTCATAGTTTGCAACCCCCTGGACAAAGACATGCCTGCCCTCTGCTTCTGCACAGATTCAGAAGGAAACCTCTCCCCCTCCCCCATTCTCTCCTACCTCCCCAGTCCCCACCCCAGCTTCCGCCACCCAGTCTACATTATTTTCAGGGCCCCTTTAATTTGGAGGCTTTTAGGGCCATATCCTGCCATCAATTTGGGGGCTGACTTCAATGAACGTTCTGTGCAGGGCAGGAGAGGGGCAGGATACAGCTTTCTCCTGGCGGGCCCTGATACAATAGGGTTTTCTACTGAGATCAATGGATTAATTGCAAACGCTCCGTTTGGGGCCATAAGGAGGTGCATTGTTTTCCCACAGTCGGCTGGCTGTCAGGGCTAGGCTTGCCAAACTTCATTTTTGAAAAGTCAGGGAAAACAATTTTGTGAAAAAGGGGTAGGGGTGGAGGGGTACAGCACAGTAATTTTGATCATCTCACTAAAGGTCAATAACAATTATAGAGAAAATTCAGAAGGCACATTTGTTCTCTGACTGAGGCCCTGTCTGGAAAATTCCATCCCGAAACAATTTGCTGTCTCTCTTCCAGCCCTCCCCTCCTCCACAAGGCTCTCTCTTCACCAACGCCCCAGCCCACTTCTAACTACCACATCCTCTGGCTCCTCCCACCACATCAGAAACTCTCGCCCCTGGAAACAGCCTTCTAGGTTGAGAAGCAGAAGCCACCAGGGAATTATCTTCCTTTCCCTTGGGAAGTTGAGATGGGTACAGTGGCATCATTCCTTTCTCCCTGGAGTGTGGAAGTGTTTACCTGGTGGTGGAAATGGCATGGGCATAGGGAAATTAAAGTCCTACTTCTAACAGTTAATAGCTGGTACTTGGGAAAATTCAATTCTCTGAACATCCACAGTCTCGTCTGAAAAATGGGAATAGTAGTCTGGACCTTGTGGGATTACAGTGAAGATGAAATGAGAAGACTGAGATGCCATCTGAACTACAGTAGATGCAGCATAAATGCAGGGCTGAAAACCACCTGAAGTGGTTCTGATCATGGCATTTCTCTGTGTGGAAACCCTTCATGGCACACTACTTGCACACCATCAAGGCCACATCTGTTGGCCTAACATTCAAAGTCCTCCACTTCTGCCCTCCTCCTCCTCCCTTTCCAGCCTTATTTCCCACTCCTTCCTTCCTCCCTCCCTCCCTTTTCTGTGCATAACCTGTCCTTTCGCTATCCTAGCCACTGTTCTCTGAATTCCGAAATGCACATGTTGACATCCTACCCATCCTAAAACTAAGTTTAGCTGTCAACTTCTCCAAAAAGTTGAATTCTTTCAGCTACGCTGAATTCTCTCCTCTATACTTAGCACCTTGCTTCTTCCATGCTTTCAGAACTCCATATTGCACTTAGCTGTAGTTCTCTCAATCCCTCACTGATTCATCAAACACTTAGAATTGTAATTGAGAGCCCAGCCCTGGGGTCATGAGTATCTGAATTTGAAACTCAGCTCTACTTCTTACTTGTTGTAGGATCTTGCCCTTTCTGTACCTCAGTTTCCTCATTTGTAAAATGGGAATAATAACTGTAACTACCTCAGAGGTGGTTAATATGGGATAATATATGTAAAATCCTTCAAATAATGCTTGGTACATGGTAAGTGCTCAGTAAATATTGGATAGTATTACTATTAAATACCTAGTCTGTTTCAGAGTCTAAGAATACAGTGATGGATAAGACAGGCTTTTCTTCAACAAATATTTCTTAAGTGGCTTCTATATGCCAGGGATTTCTACTACTTCTAGGGGGAAGAAGAAAGGAGTGGAGATAGATAATAAACAGGAAAAAAAAAAACCAGATAAACAAGAAAAATATCATCTTGTGAAAAATGCTACATTGCCAATTACAGTAGATTTAAGTGATGGAGTATACATGAAGGGCTTTTTTAAACAGAAGGCTGAGAAAGCATCTTTGAGGAGGTGGCATTTAAGCTGCATGGACTAACCCTTAGCTCCCACTTCCTGTAAAGATGAGCACGAGCTCCTACAAGGGAATGGCATAGGTGCTGGCTAGGGATGTAAGGGTTGTGATGTGAATAGAATCAGGTAATGTCTTCACTGGATGGCAAACACCTTTGTATTCTCTTAAAGGAGCTGAAACGGATGAACACCACAGCTTCAGGGCCAGGCAAAGTTGGGTTTGTGTCCCAGCAGTACAACTCTCGGGCCTTTGAGCCTCACTCTCCTCTTCTATACAGTGGAGCCACTGACAACTCTTTCCTGTGTGTTAGAAACACCACCTAAGAAGATGTAGATAAAGTGACTCTACAAGGTAAGAATTCCATAAATATTAACTCCCCTCCCCACCACATCAGAGAGCCCTGAAGCTGAGAACTGCATTTCTGTACTCATTACTATATTAAAAAACCTAAAGGGGGAAAGAATGGAATATTCTAGTGACTACTTTGTTCATCTCCCACTCAAATGCCATAAAATGTTTTTTCAAGGGAAACAAAATAGTAGGAAAAGGAAGGATGCTTTTTTTAAAAAAAAAAATCTCTCTTCTCCCTTGCCCTAAAAAAAAAAAAAAAAAAAAAAAAAAAGGTTTCTAGAACATCAAAAGCTCCTCAAGGAATCAACAATATTTTTTGATGATGGAAGTATGAATAATCAAACATATGGATTGCATTTCTTTAAATTATGCAGTACCTAAAAACCAGGAGGGAAAAGAGGGTGCTGGTAAAAATGTTTTTCACATTTTATTAAAACCTCAAGTTCTGAGAAATACTTTTATGACTATTACACACACACACACACACACACACACACATATTTCTCTATCCAACTTTCAAGAAAAAAAAATTATCACAATGAGCACTTTCTTCCTGCTCAAAATGTTGTTCTGGCCAGTTCTAATTCTTCAGCACCAGCTTCATTCATAGAAATTAGGGGACCATAAAATGGTTTGGCTCTCAAGCTCTGCTAACATACCACTTGTGTGACCTTATGCAAGTCACTTAAATTCTCCAAACTTGGGCTTTCTCTATTGTAAAGAGGAAGGAAAGTCCAGACTTCACAAATGGTGGTGACAATCAAATAGAATGAGACCCTATTTGAACTAACCTTGTAAACTGCAATGTCAAGTTGATGTGAGAGATGGAAATGGCTCCAGGAAGCTATCCGTGCCCGGACAGGGAGACCAGCAATGGCTAAAGAGGCCAACTGCCCACCTTCAAACTCCTGCTCTGCCTATTATAAGTTGTGTGTTTCTGGGCAGATAACTAAGCCACTCTATGCCCATTTACTTATTTCCAAAATGGGATATTGCTAACAATAATGGTACCTACATCACACAGTGGTGATGAGGATTAAATAAGTAAATATTTATAAAGTAGTTAGGATAGTGCCAGTGTTTGTTCTGAAGGCGAGAACACGAGAAGAAGGGAGGAAGGAAGAAAGGAAGAAAAGAAGGAAGGAAGGAAGGAAGGAAGGAAAGAAGGAAGGAAGGAAGGAAGGAAGGAAGGAAGGAAGGAAGGAAGGAAGGAAGGAAGGAAGGAGGGAGGGAGGGAGGGGGAAGGAAACAAGGAAGGAAGGAAGGAAGGAAGGAAGGAAGGAAGGAAGGGAAGGAGGAAATAAACATCCCACTAGAGATCTCCTGTGCTGGAAATTCACCATTTAGTCCTTGGTATTAAGTACTATTTTTTCTAAGAGTCCTTTTTGAAAATGCAAATGCTCATAAAAGGCATGGCATAGCAATTCAAATTTAATGTGCATTTATTGAGCAAGTGCTATATGCAAGGCAGTGTGTTGGTGTCATTTAATCTCTGACCGCTTCGAGAGTGGGAGTGGGGAAGGTGACACATGGAACCAAGAGGAAAAGGGGAGACAGAGGGAAAGAAAGAGACAGAAGGGCCATTTCCCCTACAGTGGCTTTGTCATTGAAAGGACTTGGGTCCATATGTCGGCTCTGCCAGTTACCAACTCCACGATCTTGGACAGGCATTCATCACCTCAAGTTTTACCTTTTACAAAATCAGGATAATGACAATTAGGTTGTTGTGGGGATAAAATGAGATAACGTGTGTACACATCTAATTTTTCTCCTCCCTTCTCCACATTTTTGTGACATGCCTTCCGTGACTTCTATGCACTGGATGGAAAGGAATTGCTAACGGCAGCAGATAGAGGATTAAAGTCAGAACTCTCTGAAGAGGAAATCAGTTTGCCACTTTCTCTGTTCAGTAAAAAGGCAATTTTTGTGGAGACCATGCTCCACTAACTCATAGGAAAGCATTTCCTCCCTGTGACATCTCCAATCGATTTCAGCCGGCAGTAACCAAGTGACTAACTCTTCCTCCAGGGGCAGAGAGCCAGACCTGGTGTTCGACTTTTCCCTAACCTCCCAAGTGCAGAGATGATTCCTGCTGGATACTGGTCCTTGGAGAAAATGGGAGAGAAATTCAGCTTTGGATTTAGCAATTCAACTGATAAAGGAGGCAGGGAAAAAGCTAAGTGAGACAGAGAGACTACAGAGCCCTCTTCCTGGATTCTGGCAGATGCCAAAGGAAGAATCCGTGAGTGAGTAATTCTGCAGCCTGGAGCCCAAAGGCTGCAGCCAGAGGTCTGTGCCAAGAAGGCAGCGGGTGCAGGAGAGGTGGGCGGCTCCTGGGCCGGCCTTCACCGGATGGGGGACAGCTCAGTGTGAGTCAGAGGCTGAGCCTCTCCTCCAAGGGCCTCCCACAGGCCACATCCATTCAGAGGGGCCTCCCACGAAGGAAGCTTTCCCCTGCAGAGACTCAGGTGGCCTTTACTGTGATAGTGTGTCATCAGTAGGCATTGCATGCAGATGATAGAAAATTCCTGTGGTCCAAGCACAAGTCTGCACAAAAACAGAACAGATAGTCAAGGACGCAGGTATCAGGTCTGTGCCCAGATTGTGGGCTGCCGAACTCCCATGCTGAAAATGACAACAGCTATCATTTATTGAGAGCTCACCTGGTCCCATCACTGCACAAAGTGTAAGCCAGCTCCAAAGCCCTTATGTGCAACTACTAAACATTTTGGTCTCCAGAGTGTACAGTAGAGCTAGGGTAATATTAGGTAAGCCAGTTCGCTCACTACCTCAGTTTCCCCATTGCAAAATGGGGATGATATTTGCCGACATTATGGGTAATTTTTAGAACTGGAGCACAGCGATTCAAAACCCAGACTTTTGAGTCAAAAAGATCTGGGTTCAAGTCCCGGCTCTGCCTCTGATTTGCTGTGTGAGTCTGAGCAAATGTCTTACCCTCTGTGAGCTTCAGTGTCCTCATGTTTTGTGGATTGTAAGGGAACTGACCTCAAAGGGTTATGACAAAGATTAAATGAGATAGCATATGAACCTGCTGCCTCATCTGTAAACCAGAGAAAATAATACGCATTTTTCTCATTGTTGTGAAGAGTAAATAACATTTTAAGATGGCTTATTAGTATATTTCATATTCAGTAGGTTCATGGTTATTATTATTACCATTTCCATCAAATAAGCCCTTATATGAAAAGTTATAGGTAAATTTTAAAAGGCTGTTTTTGATTTAAAAAAATATATTGTTTACTATATTTAAATAAGGCTCTAAATGTGGTAATTAGTATTTTGATTGTAACTGCCATTTTCCTCATATACTAGAATCTCAGTATGGGGCAAGGGAGCAAAAAACTCACTTGATCTCTCTGAGTTCCTTTCCAGGAGAAGTTTCGGTTACATCAGGATTTTCAACCTCAGACCTGTGGACTCAAAAGGGTCTGGGAATGTAGTAAAGGCAGTGAGAGAAGGGTACCTAGAGGTATTTTCAATATTCCAAAAGATATGGGAAATCATATACTTGTCAATAATGTGACCTCCACAGGCTACCTTGAAGACCAAGTTTCTTTACTTCAGGTTGAAATTGTAGTGGTTTGGCATGACACTACTAGTTAACTGCTGTTCCCCAGACCTTCTATCTGGCTGAAGCATGGGTGATAGACAAGCTCTGTTAATACCGTGGGACTCTGGAGCCAGAGTCCCTGGCTCCCCACTTATCAGCTGTATAAACTTAGGCAGGATTTATAACCTCTCTGTGCCTCGGTCTCTTCATCTGACAATACTGGATAACAATATTGCTTCCCACGGAGCTATCATAAAGAACCATATATGTAAAGGAGTTAGGATAGTACCCAGTCCACAGTAATCACTCCATGTGATGAACTCAGTTGTCATTGTCATTGCTATCAGATTTCAAGAAACACCTTCCCAGACTCAAACATGAATCATCAATGGTAACAATTGGAAACATGTTCAGAATGAGTTTCTGTGATGGGAAGAAAGCAAGCCCACACTTATTGGATGTGTATGAAGCGCTGGGCTACATGGTACAGATGTCATCCTACTGGATTTGGCTCACCATGATGTAAGACGAGTGTCTTACAAAGGAGGAACCAAGGCTCAGAGGGGTCCCAAAGTCATAAAACTAGCAAGTAGAAGAACCAAGATTCCAATACAGCCCTTCTGGGCTCCACAACAAAATTTCTATGAATTATACCATGGGGATGCCAGGAGAAAATTAAATTACAGAGGGTCATTTTTTTTTTTTTTTTTCTGACATGGAGTTTCACTCTTGTTGCCCAGGCTAGAGTGCAATGGTGTGTTCTCAGCTCACCGCAACCTCTGCCTCCCAGGTTCAAGTGATTCTCCAGCCTCAGCCTCCTGAGTAGCTGGGATTACAGGCATGCACCATCATGCCCAGCTAATTTTGTATTTTTAGCAGAAATGGGGTTTCTCCATATTGGTCAGGCTGGTCTCGAACTCCTAACCTCAGGTGATCCGCCCACCTCAGCCTCCCAAAGTGCAGGGATTACAGGCATGAGCCACCACACCTGGCCCGGAGGGTAATTCTTAAACAACAGCATGAAAGTCCTTAGTCTAGGGTTGCAGATGCTTGGTGAAATGGGGCATTCTTCTCCTCTTCTGATATTGGCAACACTGAGAAAAACTTCTGAGCCCTCTTTGAGTCATAGAGTTCTCTCTCTCCTGGTGGACTTCAGCTTCTCTTATCCTTGGAATCCATACCCATATTTATGACAGCCACAGATTTAAACAGTTCTGAGGAGCGTTGGTTGAAAATCACACTTCTCATCTTGGCAGTGGCAAAGAAGTGATTTTTGCTTCCCAATTCACTTTAATTGGTCTCTTAACTAATGTATTCAACCCAAGACTTGAGAATGTAGCAAAGAATGACTGACACTCCTTCACACGCGTGCTCATTCACTCCACAAACACACACCGAACCTTCTGTGTCCCAGGTTCTGTATTGGGTGTTAGGGACACAAAGTTGCCGGCATAAAGAACTCTCCATCTATCAGGGGGTGCAGACAAATATATAAAAGGTGGCAGTTGCCACTTTAATGGAGGCAGCCACAGGTCCCTGAGCTCACAGGTGTCTGATCTTCCCTAGAGGAATAGTGAGAGGGACCTGGGAGGAGATGGTGTCTTACAAGACCACCAAGGTTTCCTGAGCAGAGAAGAAAAGGAGGAACTGCATCCTCAATAGAGGAAACAGCATGGGGAAGGGCCTGATGGCACGAGGATGCAGCAGTCAGATGAAGAAGGACCTTGAAAATGCCTGCTCAGAAGCTGGGATTTTATCCTTGGAGCTATTGACGAACCTTAAGCAGGGGAATGGCATGATCATATTCTGCAAGTTTCACTTGTGTCATTTCCTGGTTTGACCCCTTGACCTGTTTTATCAGTAATATTCATGAAGGTATCTGCCATCCAAGAGCTTTCATCTATACCAAGAAATTAGATGACAATAATTATTAAAATAATAAAAATCTCATATTAG
This sequence comes from Mandrillus leucophaeus, assembly GCF_000951045.1. Classification (NCBI taxonomy): domain Eukaryota; kingdom Metazoa; phylum Chordata; class Mammalia; order Primates; family Cercopithecidae; genus Mandrillus; species Mandrillus leucophaeus. The sequence goes on along the minus strand of NW_012101365.1, from coordinate 8,641,317 downwards.
AGTTATATTGAAATTTCTTTCTTGCTTAACAATGAAGTTCTAGAAGACAGACAAGATTTTGTTTACTAATGTTTTCCCAGCGTCAACCACACACAATGCCAATATACAGCAGCTTTTCCTCAATAAACATGTAGTGAGTGAATGAATGAATGAACAAATGAAAGTTTGTTTCCACTGCTCAGTTTGCCAAGCACTTTCATACTCATTTAAATCTCTCAAAACTTCTGTGAGGTAGATAATTCCCCTCCTTGCCCTGCCCCATTTTGCACATAGAAAAACTTGGGTCAGAGAAGAAAGACATATTATAGTGATGCAGGGACAATATAAGACAACATGTATGGCAGGCGCCATGAGAAAACACTCACTGCTAACTGGAGTGGCCAGGGAAGGCAGCCTTGAACCTAGCCTTGAAGACCTAGTGTGTGCTCTTGGCCCCCATTCCCCACTCAACATCCCTCAATGCTGGAATTTTACCTTATTAATAGTCAGACCTCCATATCTATGGGTTCCACATCCTCAGATTTCACCAATCACAGATCAAAAATATTTAAAACAATAATATAAATACATAACAAACAACAATAAAAATACTTCTTTTTAAAATGCAGTATAACAACTATTTACATAACATTTACATTGTATTAGGTATTATAGGTAGTCTAGAGATGCTTTAAAGTATACGGGAAGCATATGTGTGTAGGTTATATGCAAATACTACACCATTTTATATTAGATTAATATCAGGGGCTTGACCATCCTCAGATTTTGGTATCTGCGGGGATCTTGGAACCAATCCCCCATGGATACCGACAGACAATTGTAATTGGTATTGTTTACCGAGTATTTACTATGTCAGGCATTGGACAGGTTCACATGCATTATCTCATAGTTTCACATGAAAATTAGAGTAGTAAATACAGTCACCAGGTCTATTTAATGAATAAGGAAACTAAGATTTGAGATATTACATAATTTAACCATTCTTCCGCAATAAGCAAGCAAGGAGCTGGATTGAAACTCAGGTCTGTTTGACTCAAAAATATTTTTTCTCACAAATGCAGGGCCAAGAGTGATAACCTGCGTTTCAAAGTATCATCTACGGGCACAGAAATATGGAAAAATGAGTATAAACACCTTTTCTGCCACCATTCCATTCCCACTCCACAGGGTTAGCATAAAATACACCAGGAGCCGGGAGAAGGAAGGACAGTCTGCATTCACCACACAAGCTTTAAATAATGAATAGGGCAATGGATTAGAAGTCGAGGTATCTCTGAAATAATGTCAATATATTACTTTTAAGGTGTAGACCTTGGTAAGCCAATAAACTCCTCTGCTATATAAGAAAGGGACCAGAATTGACACATTCTAAAATCATTTTAAACCTGAGTCTCCACGACTCATCTAGACCTTTTTTTTTTAGTTTAGTTGAAGCATTTCTAGAATATCTTGCTTACATATTATGTCACAAGACTTGCCTAGCCCACATCTTAGCAGTCTCATATTCCCTTCCCAGGAAATCTTAAGAGGTTTCTAATTGATGACCAATGCTATATTAAAAATCAAAGAGAAGAATAATTGTTTTTCCACCTGACCATAAGAAAAAAAATGATAATAATAATCAAAATACTGCTCTTTTGTTAAAAAGGGTTAAAAATCTGACTTAAGGCCGGGCGCAGTGGCTCATGCCTGTAATCTCAGCACTTTGGGAGGCTGAGGCGGGGGGATCACCTGAGGTCAGGAGTTTGAGACCAGTCTGGCCAACATGGTGAAACAAAACAAACAAAACAAAACGTAAAACAAACAATCAAAAATCTAAAAAAACAAAAAAATACAACATGGTGAAACTAAAAAAATTTTACAAAAATTAGCCAGGCATGGTGGTGTGCACCTGTAATCCCAGCTACTCTGGAGACTGAGGCAGGAGAATTGCTTGAACCTGGGAGGTGGAGGTTGCAGTGAGCCAAGATTGCATCACTGCACTCCACTCTGGGTGACAGACTGAGAGTCCAACTAAAAAAAAAGAAAAAAGAAAAAGAAACCTGACTTGAGAACGACCTTTTTACCCAGCTACCTATGTGCCCTCTGGCCACAGGGACATTATATTTCTCCCATGGGGGAATCAGCACCATGGCACAGCAGTTAAAGGGAACCCTCTCTAGGACTCAGTTTCCCTCTGTAAAATGGGCATTTTCAAAATGTTTTGTTCTGCCTACTTCACAACGCTGTTTTGTGGATAAAAAGAGATAATGGATGAAGAAGGCACTGAACAAATACAAAGGGGATGAAGATGATTAAGATGATTGTATATGTTAGGGTTCTTGAGAGAAACAGAACCAATAGAATGTGTATACATGTACAGAGTGAGACAGAGATTTATCATAAGGAATTGGCTCACACAATTATGGAGGCAGGCTAGTCTCAAGATAAGCAAGATGAGTCCACAAGCTGAAGACCCAAAAGAGTCATGATTTAGTTCCAGTTTAAGCCCAAAGGCCTGAAAACCAGGAGAGCTGATAGTTTAGCTCCAGAGCAACAGTGTTCAGGCTTGAGACCCAGAAAGAGCCATTCTTCCTATTTGAATCCAAAAGCAGGGAAAAGCCAGTGTCCCAGTTCAAAGACCATTAGGCAAGAAGAATTCTCTGTTATGCAGGGGAGGGTCAGGGTTTTTGTTCTACTCAGGCCTTCAACTGACTGGATGAGGCTCACCCACATTCGGGAGGACAATCTTTTACTCAGTCTGCCAATTTAATTTCATCCGAAAACCTCTCACAGAAACACTCAGAATGTTTGATCAAATACTTAGGTACCCCACAGCTCAGTCAAGTTGACACATAAAATTAACCATCACAATGATGAAAATGTAAGCTCAGTGAGAAACCAAAATTTATCTATTTTGTTCCCTACAGCATCCTCAATGCCTAGGAAAGAACCTAGTACTGAGAAAGAGCTCAAAACATATTGAATAAATGAATGAATGAATGAATTAAAATGAATGAAGGAAGGAAGGAAGAGGAGGAAATTTCGAAGCCAGTGCAGAAAAAAAATCCTAATAAACAACTATTTGCTAGTGACATTTTCATGTATTTGATCAACAGTTTAACTCCTAAGTAATTGAATCCTTCCATCCTTACTTCTTTATGAGTTCAGCATTATTATTATTTTCATTTTTCCAGGTAAAGAATCTGAGGTTCGGAGAAATTAAGTATTCAACAGCAATGTTATCTTTATTCTGCAGCTTTGTGGGTTTACTCTCCTATCTCACTGCTCACCACAATGTGCAATCATATAACTGTTTGTTTATCTAACTTTATTATAGCCTCCTGCTGTGGGTTGAATGGAGTCCCCCGAAAAATAATGTCCCCCTGGAACCAGTGGATGTAATCCTACTTGGAAAAGGGTCTTTGCAGACATAGTTAACAATTTCAAAGTGAGATCATCCTGGATCAGAGTAGGCCCTAACTCTAATGACAAATGTCCTTATAAGAATAGAGAAGGGGAGAGAGCCACAGAAAAGGTGGTATGAAGACAGAGATAGACATTGGAGGGATATACCTACAAGTCAAGGAATGCCACCAGGAGCTGGGAGAAAAGCATGGAACAGATCCTCCGTCAGAGCCTCCACAAGGAACCAACCCTGCCAATACCTTCATCTTGGACTCTGGCCTCCAGAACTGTGAGACAATATATTTCTGTCCTTTTTAAGCCACCCAGTTTGTGGCAGTCTGTTATGGCAGTCACAGGAAACTGATATGCAGCCCTCTATCCCATCCCTCAATTAGATTGTAAGTGCCACAAGGGCAGTCATAAATTCTATTGTGTTCACTGTTTTACACCTAGTTTTGATCCTAGAAGTGCCAGGATCAAAGTAGAGCTTGACAAATATTTGTTGAATAAATGAAAGCATGACTAACCAGATTGCAGATGTTTGCAGCCAGAAAAAGGCTGCTGAGCAAGGACTCCTGGGTTCTCTGTTCCCTTACTCCCACCAGGACCCACTCCCTGAGACTAGCATCACAACTTTTGTAAAGTTCATTGTGTTTCTGGAGGCTTTATCCAGTAGCAAGAAAAGGCTGAGGGAGCGAATGTGTGTGGGCATCCATCTCCTCGTTTATGAAATGGGCATGGAGCCTTCTCCCCAGGAACCTTTGGAGACTGGTACCATCTTTACTCACCAGCAGGGGTCAGTGGTATGTGAAACAGGAGTTGATGGGGTTCCCTGGCCTGCATTGCGGGAAATGGCTCTTCCCAGCACTTGAGGCTCCATTCTGGCTGGGCCCTTGGCCTCCAGGTTTCTGCACCCTGTTCCTCCTCCTCTTCTCCCTTTCTGCCACCTTCCTTCCACTTGTCTCTGTTTCTCCAGAAGTTATACCAAGGCCCATTTTGCTGTCCTGCTCACTGGATCCCTTTGCTGAAGAAAAAGGGGTCAAGGATAATCCAGACACATTCATGGGGTGGGCTGCTAGAGGTGTCAGATGCAGCTGCCCCAAGGTCGGGGACTCAGGAACTTGGGCTCTACCGCATCCCACCCCTTCCTCACATCTAGTGTGCCCTGGCAGAGTCCTGGCTGTCTTCAAGCTGGTCCCCAAGACTTTCCTCATACATTTAACCAATCTTTACGCAGGACCTCCGCTGACCTGAGCACTTCCTACATGGAAGAAAACAGATACATGTACCCTTTCTAAGTAGCAAAACTGGGTTCAAATCCTCGGCTACACCACTTATGTGGCGAGTTACTTACCCCATTAAGCATCAGTTTCCTCCTCTACAAATTGTGGTAGTAAGACTTTCTCAGTTTGAAAAGAGGACAAAACAAGATGATGTGTATTAAGGCATCAAGGACAGTGTCAAATATGTAACAAGTGCTCCACTCATCACTTTACCTCCCTTTTTACTCTCTTTTCCAAAAGAGATAATGGATGTTTGCAGTCATTCATTCAGTTCATTAAATTATCTATTAAAATGCCTAACAGTCCTTGGATCCATAAGTGCTTAATTAATAGCATTTGCTGATTGTCATCCTTTGAGCAATTATAGCATTAGCGATCACTTGTGATCAGAAAATCAAAGATCTAAAAGGGAGCTTCAAGAACATATAGCCCACCCCCATCATTCTTCAGGTGAGGAAACTGAAGTTCAGAGAAGGCAAGGAATTTGCCTGAGGCCATACAGCAAGTAAGCCCAGAATTAGGAAACAGCCTGCTCTTTCACCTGTTGACTCAAACCTCAGCTAGTGCTGATAACAGCCATTCAACCAGTATCTTCTGGTACTTATAGCACCCGGGGCAGCACTGGCTACTCTGGAGGCCCTAGAGACTCTCAAGGGCCCACCAGAAATATGGGCAGATGGAAGAAATTATAAGGCAGGCATTTAGGAAACACTTCCTTTCCAAACCAAACGCATTCTTGCTGCTGCACTATAACATTCATATCCTAAAAATTGTTATTTAACATGCTTTCCACATCCGAATGTGACTCACTCTTTGAAATGAAAATCTGGGCGTTTGGGGTGGCATTTCCCAGTGGCCAGTGGCAGGATAGTGCTTGTGGGCAGTGCCACAGGCAGCCTTGACCTAAGGCTGAAAGTTCAGCCTTCAAGGCCACCCGGCAGGCTGCAGCTCGGCCTTGGGAGCGTTGACCTTGTTGGCAAATGGATCTGTTTCCGATATGGTGTGGCAAATTTCTAAATCTTAGCTGTGGGATGGCATTTGCTTCTTGTGGAATAAGAGCAAGGAGCCCAGGAGGTTCCAATTGATTCCAAAGTAGAACCAGCTGTTGGAATCCTGCAGTGCTGATTAGGGAAGTTCACTTCCAGGTTGCGGTTTCCAGTTGACAGAGCCCTCTCTTGCCCCTCACCCCAACTCAGTGCTCTCAGAGAAACCCCTGAAAATTGAAATTGCCGCATCCATTCATCTGGACCTGGAAGCCAGGCAAAGGCAGGAGGAGGGAGGGTCTAGAAACAATAGCTTCCATCTCTTGGGTACCTACTTACTATGTGTCTAACTTTACACTTGATACTTTATTATTTCCAATCCTTACAATCATATAGCGACACTGGCATTTCCAGATTTACAAATAAGGAAAAAAGAGATGCAGAGAATAATAAGTCTTATTACCTTTATTTTTCTACACAAGTTACTGAGGGCTTGCCATGTGCTATGCATTCCTGAAGAGCACTGCACATCATCTTCCAATTTTATTATGACATCAACCCTATGATCCAGTGTCCCCATTTTGTAAGTGAGGAAACTAAAGCTTAAAGAAGTTAAGAAACTTCTCAGTGTCTCTCAGCTTGAGAGGCCCAGCAAACAGCTGTCAGCGCCTGAGCTAGGATACAAATCCAAGTCTTCCTGACTACAAATTAGTAATAATAATAATAACGGCTAGCATTTGTTGAGAGCTTACTATGCGTCACATACTGTGCTAGGCTTTTTTAAAAAACATGTGTTACCTCATTGAATCCTCATGTCAATCCTATGCTGTGTGTCACATTTTCCCACTTTTATAAATGAAGAAACTTAGGTTCAGTAATTAAGAGAAGCAGAATTCAAATGCAGGTTCATCTGATCCTGAAAGGCTAGTTTTTAGCCTCCCCAAGTGTCATGAGGGCTCCTATTACTTGGTTTGAGTTTCCAAAATTTTCCATTCTTTGGTATAATTGTATTCTATTATGGAAAACTGGGAGCTAGCCTCAAACTCGGCTCCAGGTTTCATGGTGACTCTTCTGTCATTCTTTCCAATATCAACCTTCAAACGCCAGTGTAAAAATGCATTTGCAATTTGAAACTTACCATGTAAGCTATAAACAGACCATTAGTTGAAACTGGTGTTGATTTTGTAGACTATTAAGGATGAAATGGGTTTGATATTTACTAAGTTAAGGGAACATGAAATTTATAGTTTTTAATTGCTTTGAGAAGGCTTACTAGAACTTTCCCTTATATAAAACCATAATGAATGGTACCTTTGACAATGTATACATTCTTAAATAGAGGTCTACTTGGCCTCACAGATATCCTTTAAATCGAGGTGAAATTGATGCATCTAAAAGGGAACGTACTGACTAATTGCATTTATTTTATTTTATTATTTTTAGAGATGAAGTCCCACTATGTTGCCAAGGCTGGACTTGAATTCCTAAGCTCAAGTGATGCTCCCACTTCACCCTCCCAAGTAACTGAGACTACAGGTGCACAACACTGTACTAGCATAATTGCATATCTTATCAATCAATCCACAGATACTAAATACCTACTCAGGTATCTGTGTCCCCTGGGCATTTTCCAGGAGCTTTCGATATAGTTAGATTTGTTTATTAAATTTGCGTAAATATGTGATACAAGTAGTTATATATCCATGTGATAATTTGTTCATTTGTAAATATTAATTAAATGCCTTTATGTGCCAGGCACTATGGCAGATACTGGACATACAAGGATCCTCCAGAACCTCCAAGTCTAGAGGGGAAGCCAGGCAAGTAATGCCACATAGAGGTCACCACTGATGCCACAGGAGAAAATGGAGGCCTCTAATCCAGGCTGAGTACAGGAGAGATCAGGAAAGCATTCTGGGAGAAGTGTCACCTAAACTGATGAACTAAGGATGAGGTGGAGTTAATCTGAAGAGAGAGAGGCAGAAGTTCCAGGCAGAGGGAAGAGCTTGGCAAAAGACTTGAGGGGAGGGAAACGGTATTTGCTAAGTGCTGAGAGAATGGAACAGATTGCACTGTCAGAATTTAGAGAGGGGAGGTCCATTTAAATTGGGATGGTCAGGAGAGATTTTTTTGGAGAACTAAAGCTAGAATGCAGAGATTTTAGGCAGAGGTGAAGGATGGGGAGGTCTGAGGGAACTATGTAAGTAAAGGTACAAAAAGCAGAACTCACAGTCAAGGATGATACTGAAGAGAAGACCCACCATACTGAAAGAAGCAAAGCACACACAACACCGCCACCACCCTCACCCTCATCATGGCTAATATGCACAAAGCACTCACAATGCACCTGGCCCTCATTGATAGACAATTCTCCAAGATGTCTCAAATTTCTGCATGTCTTGTGATTAAAGGACTGACTGCCTTTGTTCTAGACATTCTTTTCAAGGATGTTTTTACAGGAACAAAAATAGATAGTGTCTCCCTCTAGAGCAGAGGGTAGGCTTGCTTAAAACAAATTCAAGTTCCTTAAACTTCAGATTTCTCTCCTAATGCAACTCTCAAATGCCAGGTGTCATCTGGTCCTCTTCACATTGCTCCATGGGAATTGGAGCTCAGGGGAATAGCATAAGGAAGCATTGGTACTGCTGGGCATGGTGGCACATGCCAGTAATCCCAGTGACTTAGAAGGCCAAGGCCGGAGGATCACTTGAGGCCAGGAGTCTGAGATCAGCCTGGGCAACATAGCAAGGTCCTATCTCTTTAAACACACACACACACACACACACACACACACACACACACACACACCCCTAGCCAGGTGTAATGACACACTCCTGTAATCCTAGCAACTTGGGAAGCTGAAGTTGGAGGATTGCTTGAGCCCAGAAGCTCAAGGCTGCAATGAGCTATGATAGCGCCACTGCACTCCAACCTGGGGAACAGAGTAAGACACCATCCATAAAATAAATAAGTAAATAAACAAAACACTAATACTCTGGCTACTGCTAGTGCTATGAGAGATAAAATCCTTTGTCTCCCACCTAGCAGTCATGAAATGGTACCAGGCTAACCTATTAGTTTGCAAGTAGTGGAAGATTTCAGACCCCTCACAGCTCTTAAAAGTCATGTTCTAAGTACTTTTCCAGCATGAACGCATTTAATTCTCTCAAAAATCCTTGAATATAGAAATGATTATACCCCTATTTGGGCAGGAAAAAATAAAACAGTCCAAAGAGAAGGTTGGTGTTAGATCATAAAGCGTCTCATGTGCCAGGCTAAAGAGTGTAAACTTTATCCATTCAACAGCCATGGAAGGATTTTGAGCAGAAGAGGAATATGAGGAAAATAGCATTTTTGAAAAGCTTCTCTGGCCAGGGCCTGTTAGATGGATTGGGCTGGGAGGAAATCCTGTTAGGAAACAGGCTAGCAAATACTAGGAGGCAGGACCAAGATTCAAGACAGGCTTGAAGGATGGGCTAAATGTACCCACAGTGGAATTTCACAAGCCGAAATGTCAGGCACTGGACAAGGCTCCACCACACCAACGGCTCCAGGAAATGGCTGGGGAGACGTGACTTAGCGGTGCAGCCCTTCAGAAGGAAGCCAAAGGGACCAAGCAACCTGGAGTGAGTCATCAGAGGGTGAGTCTCCCAAAAGGGCCACCGTGATCCTTGCATGCATAAGAAGGCCAGTGTCAGGGCCATGAGGCAACAGTCCAGCTCTGGCCAGCCTCCCCCAAGTTGACTTGTACTCAGTTCTGGTCCCACACTTTGAATATGGCCTCAGAAGATATTTACTGACCACTTGCTGTGTGCCAGGATGTGTGTCAGTCTTTCACATTTATGATCTGATTTCAACCCCCCAAAGGCCAGTGGGGCATTATGACCTTTCCATTTTACACATAAAGAAATTGAGGCTCAGAAAATCTTGTCTAACCTCCTAGCTAATAAGTGGCAAAGCCAGGATTCGAACTGAGGTCTAATGTAGTCCTGAAGACCATTCTCTTAAGCACCACGCTAACTCCTACTTTCTGAAAGATGCTGACAATACGGTAGAAGTTCAGGAAAAATGCTCAAAAATAAGAAGGTAGCTAAGAACCATGACATGTCAAGGGGACAGAGATGATCATGAATGAGGGACCAAACCACACAAACAGCATGTGAGCTCTTCCCACATCTAGAGGCTGTCCTGTAGAATCCATGCACACACCTGTGTGGTCCCTCAGAGTCACAAGTACTGATGAGGGATAAAAATCCCTCCGGGTGGAATTTCCACCATCAATCTCTTTGCCTGTAAAATCCCTGTGCATCCTTTAAAACCAAACCCATGCACTACACCCTCTGAAGTCTTTCCTAACTGCCTGTATGCTCCTCCTCCGTGCTTCCTCAAGCCTCTGGACTTCCTTCCATCTACTCTTTCTACCCTGGTTCAATGCCCCCAACCTAGGAATGCCTCAGGGAAGAGGCTGTATTCAACTCTACACCCCAGAGATCCACAGGTGCCTGGCCCAGGAGGTGGGTGTTGAATGAAGACAACCAGAGGATCCACTGGTAAATAAGAAAGCAAACTAAGACCTCTGAGAGACACAGAGGTCATGAAATAGATCCAAGAACTCTGATGTGCAAGGAGGCAGGTGAGATAGCTCTGATGTGCAAGGAGGCAGGCCCAAGAGAAAGGCCTGGACAGCACGTCCCTAGTCCTGTCCAAGGGAGAGGATATTCCGGAGGGCAGTGCTATTCCAGGTTTTTTGGGCAGCTGCCTCCAATGACATTCAGGCCTTTACAGGTTGGGGACAGGAAGGAACTATCCATCTTATACAGTCAGTGTTTCAACATCTTAACATCCTGCTTCTTACCGGAGACATTCCAGGTGGCAAGAAAGAATAGGTGCCCAGTCACAGACCAGTGTTTCTTTAGGGCCTATGGGATCAGTATGCCAAGGACAAAGCTCCCCTTCCTCGCCTCTGCATGCCTACTTCAAGAACAAAAAGGCAGGCAGGAAGATAAGAAGACAAATAAATAAGTCAGACCTTCACAACTCTACTAAGCTCTACTATATACCTGGCACTGAGAGATAAATACCAAGTAGCATTGTGTAGCCAAGAGTGAACAGGCTGGGAGTTAAGCCCATTTTAGGAGAAATCCCAGGTGCATCCCCTATGAACTGTGGGACACTGAACAAATAACTGGACCTCTTGGAGCTTCAGTTTCCTGTCTATAAGAGGGGGATCATATGATGCAACAGGATTGGTGGATTGGTGCGAAGGTTAAATGAGATGATCCACATGAAGCGTTTAGTCGGTAAACAGCAGGCATGCCCTACATGTTCATTCTTTTCCCCCTTGCCTGCCTGCAGCAGGCATATGCGAGAAAGCACAGGACCGATAGGCAGACAAGTGGGTGCAATGAACAGGCTGACCTGATCGATCCCTTAAACTCTCTGAGCTCTCTGAGGTGATGGATGTGAATGTACTTTGTAAACTGCAAAGCACTATACAAATGTAAAGGATTGTTGTTACTGATATTAAATCTGTCATTCAGAATACTAAACTTCATGCCTAAAGAGATGTCTGAAAACACAAGCGTTGGTTGGAAGTGCCATTGGATTGGTGCAGGAATGTAGGATTCAATGAGAAGAGGCCATGGTGCACAGTGGCTGGAGGGTAGGCATGTGTAGGAAAAAGCTTCTTTTCTGGAGGATAATTGGGCTTAACAGAAAGAGCTTGGATAGGCTGACTCAGCCCTCTGGGAGGTATTCCCTGTCTCCCCCAACCTGCATAAATGTCATTCCTCTGGGTTCCCACAATCCCTGTGCTTCCCTCTTTCAAAGCATACCACCCTGAACTGTAATTGTCAATTTGTGTTTTCATTTCCCCACAAACCACGAGGTTGGGGACCACCTTTCTCCATCCTTGTATCCCTAGTGGCTGGCACAGGGCCCATCACACAGTGACTGCAGAATAGATGCATTTGAGGAAGGAGCAGAGAGTGAGAGCATAAAACCAAACCAGAAGTCCTGTTTGAACTAAAGCCAAACCCTGGGAAGGTTTTCTGAGCCACCAAAGACCTAAGAGCTCCTGGTCCCATAAAGCATTTCATTACATGAGGAGATAAGACCTGAACGGCATTAGGGTTTGGTTCTCCATGTCTTAGCAGCATCACGCCCAAGAGATCCAGGCAGTTTGGTCTGGCTCAGCCTTCTGTAAGCCAGACAAGTGCCATCTCATGGGAAGAGTTTGTGGTCCCCATCCCCTCCTTCATCTCAGCACTGGCTGCCTTGCCCCTGATGCTGTCTGCCAAAAGGGGCATTTGAAGTCTGGAGAATAGGCACTCAGCAGCCCTTTTCCTCATGAAAGTGCACCTTGAACCTTCTAATTAGGCTTCTCAGCACACCTGTGAGGCCACAATTCCCTCCCTGCCTGCTCCTACTTTTACGGTCAGGAGCCAGGGGGGGCTTTGTAGTGTGCCTTTCTTTTTCTGCTCCACAAAGAGAAAAAGTCTAATTTCGAAGACTTTGTGGCTCCTCATCCTGTACTCAGACCCCTACTTACCTGTTTCATAGGAGATTAGGGAGGGGTAATTATTGCTCCTGGGAGCTTTGAAGGTTGACATGCTCTGTGGCAAGAGAGGTATCAAATGTGATGATTAGCATTAATAATAATAATTATTAGCAACAGGGCTTAGCTCTTTCAAAAGGGGGAAATATCCTTGCAACTATTACCCAACTGCTGAAGCTCCTTCCATTGCTAAGTTTTGCTGTTAAAGAGGATGACAACATCATGACAGGATATGGTGGGGTCAGGAGCTGGGCCACAGAACTGTAATGGTCACAGGCCCATTCTGGCCAAAGATGGAGAGAGAGCACTGGTAAGCATTCATTGTGGGCCTGGCATTTGACTATTCCTCGAGATGTCTAATCTGGACCCTGCCTCCTTCTCCCCCTAGTTCTCTATATGAGGACGCACTGGCCCTCTTTTACTTCCCCCAGCATGCTCTTTCCAACCTCAGACTGTTGCACATGCTAATCCCTCTACCTAAAAGGCCTTCCTCCAACCATAACACTTCACTGAGATGATATCAGTGCATTCTTGGGCCTCTGTTATGTGCTGCTGGGTGCTCATACTCCTCTTTTGTAGCACAGATGTTTAGTCAGTTTCTGCCTCCCCTGCTGCAGTAAGAAGTATCGGGCCTGGATCAGAGATCCTCCATGAGTCAGTTCATTTTACTGCATTCTCTGTACTAAGTCTGACAATGTAAGTAGGTGCTTATTCTAGATATTAAGCCTAGCCAAACTTCAACTGAGCAAAACCTAGCAAGATTTCCCAAGTGTAAGCGGTGCAAAGGTCCCCCATTACATACCCAGGCAGGCCTGCATCTCCATAGCTGGAGCATCCTTGAAGAAACAGAAGCCTAAGCGTCCCCATCACATGTAATTTATTGTTTAAATTCCATTGTTGGTTGTGAATACAAATGGGCATGGCCTTGTCTGTGCTTTCTCCACCCCTTGGCCACAGTAGATGGACCTGAGACCCAAGGTGGGTCAGTGGTAATACCCACTCTTAGCCAGGGAGATCTGTTTAAGGCATACACATGTCCCAAGCCAGGTCAATCAAAGGATTTCCATGGGACTTTTCTACCCCACGCCGTAGCAAGAAAGTTTCTTCTCTCTCTGATTGCAAGCTGTAAAAATGGAAGCCTAAACTTTACATATATTATTATATACTATTCTATGTATTTCACACATAAGTTATATTTTACAAATTAAAGAAGACTCTACAAAAGCTGGAAGGCAAGCCTGGAGCTTTGGCAATCACATGCTCATCCCGTGTAAGGAACTCAAGAGAAGAGAACGATTCCAATATGCAGGAAGGCAGAGCGGAACAGACAGGGATGGTGTCCCATAAGTGCTGGAGACTCAGATCTAGCCATTTCCGATCCACCCTGCCCTTCTCACAATTTATCTGAGCAAATAGTGTCTCCTTTTTGGCTTAAGCTGAGTTTACATTTATACTTGAACTGACTACCAAGAAATAAAAATAATATCTCATATTTTATTTATGCCCACTTTTTTCCACAAAGGATTGATTTAAAGTTAACATCCTTCATTTGTCTTATACTTTCTGATTTACGGTTTATTACTTCACTCAACGTGATCACTCAATATAGTTTTCTGAGGCGAGCAAAGAAAGTGTAATTCATTCATTTTACAGATAATCTAACTGAGGCTCAAAGAAGTAAAGGGACTTAGGTCACACAGCTAGCAAGTGGAAGAGCCTGGACTGGAATCTAGGTTTTCTTGTTTTTCTCTCTATAATGAGAACTTAGAATTTAGGTTCTCTTATTTTTCTGCTAATAGATCATGGCTATAAGCACTGAGAGAGAGGCTGTTGGGCTACTTGGGCTCATAAGATTCCCATAACTTCCTACTGTAGGTAACTATGCCCTTTTAAGAAGCACATCCTCATAGTACAGTAACACTTGCTAGAAATATTCCTAAAAAGTAATAAAAAATAGAGGCTATCACAAAGTTTGGGCTTTGTTCAGGTCAAAATAATATGTATATTTAGTGTCAAAGAGATGCTACAATCTTGACTTGTAGCAAGGATAGGGTGTTCTGGAAGGAAATGTTGGGTGTATTTGGTGCAGAAAACTCCATTGGTGTTGAGAAGAGGTAGGAAGTGAGAAGGAGGGGGCTAGGAAAGTTTTGTCTTTCATCAGCTGAGCTGCAAAAAAAAAAGATGGAAAGTTGGAAACCACCTTTGTAATGCAAGACAGACCTGAGTTCAAATCTGGCTTTGACCAGCCACTAGTTAACATCTTGGGCAATCGCTGCATCTCTTTACTTCTCTGCTTCTTCATTTGTGTAATGAGGATAATAATATCTTCTTTCAAATCTGTGTGTGTGGATTGTGCATATAATAAAGGTGCCCAGCAGTACCTGGGACATACTATGGGACACAGTTGGTCGATAAAGTCTTCTTCCCCTTTGTCTCTCTTTGCCTTATAGTTGCAATGCTCACATTTTGTCCCCTATAAGGAGAGTCAGCAAGAAACACCCATGTGCCCCAGGGGACGTTGGTACACAGTGCATTTGGAATTTGGCAACTGGACTCTTCACCATGCAGGCCCAAGCGCCTTCCCCAGCCTTAATACCCTTTCTCTTATTCCTTCTCCCATGCTGTTTTATACATTCCAGACTACTTGTCCTTCTTTGGCCAAATCTTTCTCTCCCAACTCCTGTCTCCTATTTCAAAGTAGAATGTTTTCCTGGACAGTTTATTTGCTACTTAGGCTTGTCGTGAAAGAGATTCTACTGGCATCTTTTCTACAAAAAGTAAAATATCTTCCAACAGAGAAAAGAGAGGGAAGCAAAAACGGGGGTGGAGGAAATTTTCCTCCACAGAAGGAAGAATGGGGGAAATAGAATAGACTCACTGTTTCAAGGACTTTTCCCAAGAAAAATATTTAAAGACATAGGAAAACACTAGATCCCATTAAACATCATATTTATCAATTACTAGACCCAAGTTCTCTGTTTTTGCAATCTTTCACCACATACTCCTTTCTCCTGGGTCAAAATGCTACATAGCCTTCAAGGCCCAGCTCAGTGCTTTTTGGCTTATGTAGTTCATTTGGAGTTATGCATCACTTAACAATGGGGATAAGTTCTAAGAAATGGGGATAAGTTCTTAGGCAGTTTCATTGTGCGATCATAGAGTGTTCTTAACATAAACCTAGACAGTATAGCCCACTACACATGTAGGCTATATGGTATAGCCTATTGCTCCTAGGTTACAAACCTGTAAAGCTTGTTACTATACTGACTGTTGTAGGCAACTGTAACACAATGGTATTTGTGTATTTGAACATATCTAAATATACAAAAGGAACAGTGGAAATACAGTATTATAATCTTATGGAACCAGCGTCATATATATGGTTAGTAGTTGACCAAAACATCATTATGCAGCCCATGACTGTATTTGACTAATTTAGATTGAATTCCAACTATGTGCCCAACACTGTGCCAGGTGCTGGGGATATAGTGGTGAACATGACTGATGTCATCCCTTCCCTAATGAAATTTAGAGGCTTGCCCTTGTTCCCCTTTAAAAACAATACTCTTGTCTCCTGTGTCTGCTCCCATAACTACTGTTGCTGCTGTTACAATAATTGCTATTACATCTTCCTTCCTTCTTTAAAAGCCTGTAAACCAGCATGATGAACTCATTTCAGTTTGCTTGGGAAGTACCATATCCCGAGAAACCTCTCAGTCCCAGGCCAGTTGGGACAGTTGCTCACCCTACTAAGTCAAAGTTTAAAAACAACAAAAATATTCTTTGAAGAAAATCACTCAATCATTCTTTCTTCAAATATTTATTGCATGCCTAATTCCTATATTGTTATAGCTGGTTGCATGTATTTTATGTTATATCTCTTTTACTATACTGTGAGCTCCTTGGTTTGAAGCCCATGTTTTTTTCAATCTTGCATTGTTAGACCCCAGCACAGTATCTGCTCATAAAAGTCACTTAATTTTACGCAAACCACTGTGTTTTTTATTGGTAAACATTGCAAGTTTGTGCAAAACAATTTTATAATATGTGTTCCTATAATTTTTGAACAGCAATTTCTGTCTAGTGACTAGTTTGGAGTGTTCGGCAAGTAATAAAATCCATTAACAATCCCCCTTCTCTTCTAGACTCCCTCTAGCCCTTCCAGCATATAAGGCATCGCTTAGCAGCTGTGGCAGCTTAAAGGCTGAAAATTGCACACATACACATACCAGGGTCATCCAACCCTAGTTAGGTCTTAGAAAATTCTAGTTTTTAAAATTCTTCTATTAACAGAGTTAAAATATAAATCTCTGTAGCTTCTACCCACTGGGTTGTGATTCTTGTAAGTGGAGACACAAAAAAACCAAACCCAGACTCCTATGGCTGGAAGCCTTCAAGTATTAGAAGAGTGTTCTCATGCTCTTATCTCTCACCCACTCCATGACCCATATGCACACCTGAGATTTTCTTAGTCATCCTAACAGTTCCCTCAACCGTGGCCAGAGTGACACGATTTTACAATCCTGGTTTCTTTCCTCTGTATTTGTCCCACTTCACCTCCCTCTTTTTTTTTTTTTTTTTTTTTTTAAACTGAGTCTGGCTCTGTCGCCCAGGCTGGAGTGCAGTGGCCGGATCTCAGCTCACTGCAAGCTCCGCCTCCCGGGTTTACGCCATTCTCCTGCCTCAGCCTCCGGAGTAGCTGGGACCACAGGCGCCCGCCACCTCGCACCTCCCTCTTAAAGTGCCTGAATCTGAATGGTTCTCTAGATTGTTCTGACAAGTAGATTAGGACTATCACTCTCACCCAGTACCTATTTCAAGAATTAGGTTAAATGATTGCTGACTGGATGGATGGATGCATGTACAAATTCACTATGTGGGTGAAGCAAGATAAAGATAGTTAAAACCACAATCATAAGAATATTGTGTCCCCTCAAAATTTATGTCCACCTGGAACATCAGATATGACCTTATTTGAAAACAGAATCATTGCAGATATAATTAAATGAGTTAAGATGAGGTCCTACTGGATTAGAGTGGGCCCTCATCCCATGACTGATGTCCTCATCAGTGGAGAAATGGAGAAGACATATGTGTGCAGAGGGAAGGCAATGTGAAGACACACAGGCAGAATACCATGTGATGATGTAGAAGACATTGGAGTGCTGCAGCTACAGCCAAGGGATGCTAAGAAGTGCCAGCAACCACTGGAAGCTAGGAAGGGGCAAGGAAGGATTCTCCCTTAGAGCCTTCAGAGAAAGTACAATTCTGCTGGTTCCTTGATTTCAAACTTCTAGCCTCAAGAAATGTAAGAGAACAAATTACTGTTGTTTGTCATGGCAGCCCCAGGAAACCAGTGGTCTCCAACCTTTTTGGCACCAGGGACCAGTTTTGTTGGAGACAATTTTTCCACGGCTGGGCAGGGGGTGGAGGGTGGTTTCAGGATGTAACTGTTCCACATCAGATCTTCAGGCATTAGATTCTCATAAGGAGTGCACAATCTAGATCCCTGGCATGCATAGTTCACAACAGGGTTTGTGCTCCTGTGAGAATCTAATGTGGCCACTAATCTGACAGGAGGTGGAGCTCAGGTGGTAATGCTTGCCTGCTACTCCCCTCCTGGTGTGCAGCCCAATTCCTAACAGGCCACAGATGGGTACTGGTCTGCATCCTGGGGGTTGAGAATCCTTGTATTAAATGTTTAACTCTTCCTTTTTGTACTTATCCTGAAAGGACATCTTGAGATTATTGGAAGAATATTCAACAAAGTTAGAAGACCGAGGTTCAAATCATGATTTTACTACTCACCAGTTGTGTGACTCTAAAAAGTGACCTCATTTCTTTGATCCCCAGTCTGATAAAGATATAAACATATAACACAGAGGATTAATTTAGGGACCAAGAGTGATAAGAAATGAGATAGTGTTTTACAAACTATACAAGCTTTTCAGATGTTAATTATTTGATTTTTTTCCCTCTCTTTTCTTCTTCAGTTGGCTTTCTAGAGGTTTGTTTATTTTACTTTTCCCCCCAAAGAACCAGCTCATGATTTATGAATTCTACTTCTTTAATTTTACTATTTTCTAATTACTTATTATCCTTGCTTTTTTTTAAATTGCTCTGCTTTCCTTGGTTTTGTTTTGCTGCTCATTTTCTAAATTCTTAGATTAGACATAGAGTTGCTTTCTTTTTACTTATTCTTATTTTTAAGTGCAAATATAAAAGCTATGAATTTACCTCTAACTATGACTTTGGCTGCATGATATACATTTTCATATCTTGTGTTCTCATTTTATTCTTTTCTAAATAGTTCACAATTAGGTATTTTTAAAAACTTCTTATCTGAGTTATTATTAGCATCATCCTCTACCCTAAGCACTATGAATTAGCCTTACTGATCCAGGAGCTTTCATTATTGTTATTATTATATGGAAGCTTGAATCACAATTTCCTTTGAACAAATTTCTCTCTGACATTTTTTAAAACAAATACATCATGGCTGAAAAGAAAAGCAGAGATTTTTATTTTCTCGTCCTAAAAGCATCAGCCATAGAATATTAGCAGCTTTCCAGATTCAAACATTTTTCAATGGATAAATTGCTAGAATCTTCTTATATCTTCCTCGTATTCCACAAAGAACTAAAGAAATCAACAATCTTGCTGAAAAGGGAAATGTTACCAGCACTACTCAATGGCCCTGACTTATGAATTAAGTTCCCAGTGTTATAGTCTAAACATCAGTCATTCTTTAAGGCTTAAAACAAGATCCAATTTTGTCCGAGACCTTCACAAACCACCTCAACACAGAGGAGTCTTTCCTTTCCCAAATCATATATTTTGCCCACAAGTCTAAGGCTTAGCCCTGACTCCCATAATAGACAGTAAGTTTCTTGAGAGTGGATTATGTCTTACACTTCTTTTCATCCCTTCCTATAACCTATAGCATCTCACTTCTTGAATTAGATAATATCAAACAGTAAATGCTATGATTAGTTACAATTCTTACAGGACCTCTCCTGGGAGAAAGTGTAACTTTGAAATTTTGGGCCAGAGATTTTTAAAACAGGCAAGTGATAAAATCAAGAGCCATTCAACACCCTTCAAAATGCTTGAGGCGAATACCTTGGATGCCTGCTTTGAGGAGGAAGAACATCCCAAACATTAAGAAGCAACAGTTTTGAACACTGTGAAGAAGCAAAAATGACATATTGATATTTATACAACAAGAGCTACATGTGAGCTCATGTTCCACCAAGTATGGTGGTGTTGGCAACATAATACAAACAATAATGTTGTACATGTGTAAAATACTTTACAATTCAAAAAACTCTCCCCTATGTGAGGTCATCTGATGCTCAAAGCAAACCTGAAAGGAAAGCAAGTTAGGGACAATTATTCTCATTTTGGAAAACAGTTATTTGGGATTCAGAAAAGACTGGCTAATCTGCCCAAGGTCACAAAGCTAGTAGTTAGTTGGAATAGAACTAAGCCCAGATCTTCTGATTCTCAGTCCTACATTCTTTGGGCTACCCCTACTCCAAATTGACTTGGGAACTCTTGAGATAAACATCAGTCACCAACTTCAACACCTAGATATTCACTCATGAAATACCCTTGGGATAGTCACGTGCTCCGAGATACCAGAGGTAAAAGACATAGTCCCTGCCCTCAAGCAGCTCACAAACATGTAACCTGATCATTATAATGCACAGAAGAAAGCATAATTTCTGCAAATGCAGTGAAAGAATTAAAATAACTAATAAGACTAGTAATAAGTAACACTTACCAAGCACTTACCATTGCCTGTTTCTGTCCTAAACATTTTGCATATGGAGTGGGTAACCTTATGTACCACACTGCCTGGCTCATAACAAGAGCATAAGAGCTTAAGAATTGCCAACTGGCTGGGCGCGGTGGCTCACGCCTGTAATCCCAGCACTTTGGGAGTCCGAGGTGGGTGGATCACAAGGTCAGGAGTTCAAGACCAGCCTGGCCAACATGGTGAAACCCCATCTCTACTAAAAAAAAAAAAAAAAAAAAATTAGCTGGGCATGGTGGCATGTGCCTGTAATCCCAGCTACTTGGGATGCTGAGGTGGGAGAATTGCTTGAACCTGGGAGGCGGAGGTTTCAGTGAGCTGAGCCACTGCACTCCAGCCTGGGTGACAAAGCAAGACTCTGCCTCAAAAAAAAAAAAAAAAAAGGCAACCAACCATTTTTATTATTATATTTTTAAATATAAAATCAAGGGTTATTATCTTTTTTAAAAAGAATATTTAAAATTGAAATTATCCAGGGCAACATAGCAGGAGAGCAAATAATCAACCAACAGGGAGAAGTTGGAGCTGGGTCTTAAAGAATAATAAAGGGCTCACAGACAAGGAGGGAAGAACAGTCCAGGTAGAGCAAGCACACTTGCAAAGACTTGGGGCCTGAACAAGTCTAGGGAAGGGTGAGGCAGGGAGGGGAGGCATTGCCTTTTGGGCAGCCAGGACAACATACAGAAGAGGAAAAGGAGGTGGCCTCTAGCTAGAAAGCAGCGGGTGGGGCGGGCTGGGGGCACTCCCTGTGCCTGACCCAGGCACCGAGGGTGAGGCACTGATTTTCCAAGGCTATTTGTTTGCAGGTTACATTTTTCCTGAAAAGAATCCAAATGCTTTTGTTTTCACAGACAATTCTAAACTTCTTGGTCCAAGGGCTTTCCCGCAGAAATATCCTGATGGCTGTGGGCCACGAAAGGGTTCCACTAAGCACTGGACTCACAGCACAACAGTGTGGCAGGCTGGAATCTTCTTCAGAACCTGTAAGGAAGTGGAAATTCAGTCACTCCCTGGGAGATTTGTAAATATAAGTAATATGCCCTGTTGGTTCTGCCCCAACCAAACCCTCCTACTTGAGGTCCTCTGAATATGGCTTGCAGTGTGGAACCTCTGTGCCTAATAGGTCCCTTCCTCCTCTTTCCTGTTTGGCATGGTCCTGAACTTCCTGCAAGACCAGCCTCAATATTCTTCCTTTTGAGCCTTTCCTGGCAGTGGTGGCCCCAACACCAGGGTGGATGGGTAGCTTTGACTTCAGTGCTCCTAACAGAGCCATGGATGCACCTCTACTTACAGTCATCTCACTGCCTTGGAATTAAGTACCCCATCTCCCCTACCCTACCACCCCCTGACCTCTACCTGTAAGCCAGTCTCAACCAAGGATGGGGAGGTAGTGAGCAGTCCACCTGGTTACAGGTTATATATAAGGGGATGCATTATCTGTAGTAAACTTTTAAAAATAAGAAATTTAATAAAAGTCCATCTTTTTGTTCCTTGTCACATGGGCAGGTGATTCTGAACAATGTCAGGGATAAAACATTCTCCCTCGCAAGGGCAAATGTCTCTTTCTCACACCACTTGGTATTTCACTCCTCTGGATACTTTCCAGTTTCGTCTGTTCAGGAAAAGACTATGCTATTAGCAATAAAATGGAACACGGGGCGGAGCCTTTAGTCAGTCAACAGTTGCTCACTAAGACCTAGTATGCGTCAGGTACCATGCTAGCCATTTTATAAGCACTATCTCCGCTCTTCCCAACAATCCCTAAATGTATGCATCTATGCATGCATCTCTATTGGGTTATTTGTCAGATGAAGAAACTGA
The DNA here is from genome assembly GCF_000951045.1 of Mandrillus leucophaeus. NCBI lineage: Eukaryota > Metazoa > Chordata > Mammalia > Primates > Cercopithecidae > Mandrillus > Mandrillus leucophaeus. The sequence continues at coordinate 8,619,468 of NW_012101365.1, read as the reverse complement.
GTGTCAATATTATTAGACGACTTGTCCAGGGTCCTACCATAAGGAAATTCAAACCCAGATCTGGGTAGCCCAGAGTTTGTGTTCATTCTCCTGTGGTTCACTGCCTCCCGGCTGTGAGCCCCTAGCCCTGTGCCTAGAACAGCATGTCTACTCAGTACCAGGGGTTAGAACTGCAAGCCACACATCCTTTCCTTAAGGAGTTCACAGCTTAAGGCAGAAAGGAACTCATGCAACTCAGCATGATTCAGTTTAGCATGTGACAAGTGATTTTAGGAGTAAAACAGACCAACCCCCAATGACTGCAGCCTTAAAGATACAAGTGGAGAGGAGAGTTGTCAAGAGAAGTAATTAGTACTGATTGAACTCATAGCAGATGCTGTTTTGGATACCACACACATGCTCTCCTACTTGAGTCTTACTACAAACACCTCTGAGGTGGATCTTATTGTTCTGAGTTCTCAGATAGTGCTCAAACAGTTTAAGTGACTCAGCCGGCATCACACAGTAACTAGTAGCTGATAGAGCAGGGATTTGAGCAGAGGCCTCTCTGACTCAGAAGCCCATGCTCTGGCCACAGCAGCCCCCTAATGAGAAGGGAGTGAATATGCCCACCCATGAGTTCTGCTCAGGGACTAGGGAATATACTAGTGACCAATAGGATAAGGATGATTAAAAAATAATAACATAAAAAATAATAATTTTTTGGTGCTTTACAATTTACAAGATTCTTTCTTATCCATTATCTTATTGCATCCTTATGAATTTGGCAAGGCGGGGGCTATCTCCATCTACAGATTAAAAAACAAAGGCTTTAGCAAAACTATATAATTTTCCTGAGATCCTATGAATTAGATGCAGAGTCTAGAATGACTTTACCAGATTGACCCCATGAATTACCACATGTAATATACAGGTACATTTGATTAGTATCTGAGTCTTAAGACAAATCTAAAGAAGGAGGCTCAACAAGTCTAACCCTGCCCACCTTACAGACAAAGAAATGGAATTTGGAGATGGTACTGAACATACCCAAGTGGTAGAACTGGAACTAGAACTCATGCCCTAAGATGAGCACAAACTTTTCCTCTTTATCATATGATGTGCAAAAACATTATTCACTTATTTGTTCAGAACCAAACTTGGGCAAGGTTGCCAACCACCTGAGAGTGGGCTTGTCCCTAAGAGCCCTTCCTTCCTCTAATAACTCTCAGATCCACCACTAATGCCACCATCAAATTTTGATATGAAAACACAACTAACTCTCTTAGCCACTCTACTCTGTTTTACCAATAAAAGGCAAAGTCAACTCCATCCCCAACATAACTGCATCTTAAATAAACCTGGGCTTATTCTCCCTTCCCCTACCCTTTTATAAAGTTCCCCTTCAGTTCTAAAGAAAAGTGTAAAATTGCTCCTCTGCAGATGAATTTCAAGTTTCCACATCAAAACCCTATAATTATAAGAAATAAAACAGCAAAGTAAAGGCTCGAATGATTACAAAGCAAGAATATCAATTATGCACTGTCCCACCAAATTGGTTCCTGAAAAACAGAAGCTCTCATTTCTGCTGTTTCAGAAACACTGCAGAAAGACAAGGCAGTATGATGGGAAAAGTCTGGGCCTGGGAACTATGGAGTGTTCCAGGAGACCTGAGGCCCAGAGAGGTTAAGTAACATGCTGAAGGTCACACAGCTTCCCAACAGAGCTGAAAATGAAGACAGAATCTCAATTCAGGTCATTCTGCCTTCATGTTGCTTCCCTGCCCTTTTGGAGTAAGCTGCATGGTAATCTACCCTCAAAGCTGAGTAAGAGCAAAGCCAAGAGGTGGTAATGATGTGCCTACTGGCCTAGAGCTCCTGGCTATCCCTACACCTGTCCTAGGTCCTGCAATCATTATGGTATAATGAATAAGAAAATCGTGAGGCAAAAGAACTTTGAGATCATCCTCTTTTATTCTGCTTTATTCTATCAGAACCAGACAATGTCACTGTTCCACTCAGATTTCAGTGGGATTCCTTTTAATTGTTTAGGGGGTAGGGGGCTCCAATGTGCCTTCGGTGGCCAGTGCCAGCAGCTCTTCTGGGGTGGACTGTTAGGTGCTGTGGCTCTCCAGCCTTGGGCGGGGACAATTCTGAGGTTTAACCCACACTCCAGGGTCCTCAGGCAGGATCAAGCTGAAGCTACCTTCTGCAAGTGGCATCTTAATGCCATTCCCCAAATTAGAGTGAAAGTAACTTTTACATTTCAGTGAAAACAACCTTGGGATGGATGTGACAGTTTCCTTCTTAAGGAATAAACACCAACATACCACCTGTTTTACACTCAACAAATCACTCTTCGTTCTGTTTTGATTATTTAAATTCATTTAAAAGGTCACATTGTTCTTACATTTTGTTCCATAAGCCTTCATTTTGTTGCTAAAAGCAATAAAAATCTGATCAAGGTACTCAGCCTGATTTTCTGGCTGATAGTCCATGATCCATTCATTCATTCACAGCTGGGTCAAGCTTAGAACCAGCTGCATTGGCTGATCTGGTCACATCTACCAAATTATGGTCTGACCTTAACAACCACCCTGGGAAACAACCTAGGGCCTACCTCAGCCACTGTCCATGCTGTCACTCCAGTCATCTTGTAGTTCCTCTAACATGCCCAGCTTGTTCCCACCTCAGGGCGTTTGTACTTGCTGTTTCACCTGCTTGGAATACACTTGCTTCAGACCCTCTCCTGGCTCCCCTCCTCACTGCATCAGGGCTCTGCCAAATGCCACTTCCTCAAAGATCCTTTCTTGACTTTGCATGTAAAATGATCTGCCCATACTCTACTCTGTCTTTTTATGTCTTTCTTCATAATATGTATTACTATGTAAACTGATATAGTTATTATTTACTTATTTATTGTCTTTCTCCACCAGGAGAATGCAAACACCATGAGAGGAGATATTTTGTCTGCCCAGTTCACTCTTATCTAAATGGTGCCCAAAATAGCACCTGGGAGATGGCAGGCACTTGATATATTTTTTGAATTAACAAAAAATGAAAGAATAACACTTCTCTTCTTCAGCCTTTTATTTGTGAAATAAAACTTTTCCAGAGGAAGATTGCAAAGGCTTGGAAACTAGTAGATCTTCAGCTTTAATCCCATGGGTAAGTCTCTTATGTTACCTATGGATCAAGAAACTCTCTACCTCAAAAACCTGCAGTGGCTCCCTGTTGCTTCAACAGACGACAGTTGTCTATGAGAGTCTCCAGCCTGAGTAAAAACTCAAGGCCACTATAATAAAATAATCTGACAATGACATTGTGTGTATGTGTGTTTCATAAACATTTAGAGCGCTTGCTAAATGCCAGGCACTCTTGAAAGAATACAAAGATGTGGATCCACCCCAACCACCATCATTTTGGTAGCAGCAGAGTTAGATATCGAAGGAGGTCATAGATCATTAAGAAAAAGAGACTTAGGTCAGGCGCAGTGGCTCATACCTGTAATCCCAGCATTTTGGGAGGCCAAGGCAGGTGGATCATCTGGGGTCAGGAGTTCAAGGCCAACATGGTGAAACCCCTTCTATACTAAAAATACAAAATTAGCCGGGAATGGCGGCGCATGCCTATAATCCCAGCTACTTGGGAGGGTGAGGCAGGAGAATCGCTAGAACCCGGGAGGCAGAGGTTGCAGTAAGCTGAAATCGAGCCACTGCACTCCAGCCTGGGTGACAAGAGAGAAAGTCTGTCTCAAATTGAAAAAAAAAAAAAAAAGGAGAGACTTGTAAACAACATTAAAGTGTTATTAAATGCCAAAAGATAATTCTAGCCGGGCGCGGTGGCTCAAGCCTGTAATCCCAGCACTTTGGGAGGCCGAGACGGGCGGATCACGAGGTCAGGAGATCGAGACCATCCTGGTTAACACGGTGAAATCCCGTCTCTACTAAAAAATACAAAAAACTAGCCGGGCGAGGTGGTGGGCGCCTGTAGTCCCAGCTACTCGGGAGGCTGAGGCAGGAGAATGGTGTAAACCCGGCAGGCGGAGCTTGCAGTGAGCTGAGAGTGCCACTGCACTCCAGTCTGGGCGACAGAGCGAGCCTCCGTCTCAAAAAAAAAAAAAAAAAGATAGTTCTACATGGGTACATGGGCACGTGTGCAAAAGGAATCAGTCCCCTTCATTTAGATATAGGCAGGAGTCCAGAAAAGCTCCTAAGGGAAGCTGCATTTCAGCTGAAGCTTGGTGAACAGGGGCTCCCCAGACAAGCGGGGAGGAGTGGTAGTGAGGGTGTTCCATGCAGAGGAACAGCCTGAGCAAAGGCCAGGAAGGAGGAGGACACATTCTGGAAACTGGAGGTGATAAAGTCAGTCCAAAGTGTGGACTGTGAGCTGGGGTTCAGTAAGAGACAAGGCTGAGAAGTAAGCAGGGTGTGTATGAAAAGATATCACACTGGAGTCAGGCCGACCTGAGTTCAAGAGCTGACTGTGTCACAAGCTAATCAGTCAGTCCCCTCTGGGTTCGACTTCCTCGGAAGTCAATGACTAGGGGGAGGGGGGCAAAGGATCACCAGCTCTCTCCAGTGAGGTTGGTGGAGGCATGGAGCAGGAAACAAAAGCGCTGGAAAGATTTGTTTTGTTTCAAAACAAAATACTGAAAACGTCCCCTTGCTTTGATTCGTTTTGAATCATGATATTTTGCTTATTTTGAATTTGAAACTCATTAAAAGACAATGTAAGGTTTTTGTGTTTATCTAGGGTGATTTGGATTATAAAAGAGGCAGAGAAACTCTGGGTGAGGTGATCTTAAACTCCCCTCTGATCCTCACCTCCAGCTCTAAAATAACTGACATCCGGGCATACAGGGGAAAAAGCAGAGAGGTGCAGTGAATCAGATACTGAACTTGAAGTCAGACTCAACTTCTTCTAACTCAAACTTTGCCACTCACTTTCTGGGCAAGTTAACAAGCATCTTGGAGTATCAGCTTCCTCTTCTATAATATGATCTTTTCCTCATAGGGTTATTGTGAGGTTTATTTGAAATAATGGATTCGCTAGCAACTGCCACATAGTAGGTGCTCAATAAATGTCAGCTGAGTATACCGTCTTTGTTCTCTCCATATCCCTGTCTCTAATCATAATAGTTTCCTTGTGAATACCTACCATCTGCTGAGTGTTGTCCACAGGCTATCTCTTTTACAAGGAGAAATTAACGATTTAATTCTTTGTTGTCAGTTGAGTTCATTGAATTGCCTCAAGGCGGTTCTGACCCTCAGAATAGAGACACAATGTTTGGTGGGAATTTAAGGTGTGCTGTCTGGAACCACACAGATTTAAAATCTTTTAAAATTTAAAGTGGCTTTTTATTACTTTGGAAACCTATCCACTGCACGTTTTTATTTCTAAACATTATACATTTTCCCCCTTACTTTCCACATTTAACTCAAGGCTTCAAATACAAAAGCCAAGTTTGAAATAATCATAACATTTAAGCAATGAATGTAATGACAGCTTACATTTACATGGCAGGAAGATGTACACTCTATATTTAATAGCTTTAGCCATTTACAGCAAAAATTATCACAGGGACTCCAAAGAGAGAGGGTAGGAGGAGAACTCTGGGCCTTTGACTAAAGATGCCATAGTCATAAGCTGTTTTGGAAATGATTAAGTGATAAGTACAGTAAATTTACCCTCAGTTCTGGGAACCCCACAGTGCAGACAGTAATTCTGCAGAAACAGAATTACTCTGCAAAGGCAGAAGTAATCATTATTATTGTTAAAAGGTCTGAACCTTAAGCCTGTACCATTTTGTTCTATTTAGCTGGAAGATCACTAAGTACATAGAGGAGGGAACTCAGGCATGTGAAGCATCTATTAGACACCAACTGCTCTATCACTTAAAACCTAACCTCCCTCCACATTCCATGTAAGCACTTGTAACTGGACCCCAAAAAAATATAGTGAGGGAAACCAACAATCTTGAATATCTACGGTGTGCAAGCCACCTTATTATATAAAATATAGCATATGCATGCAATGCTTAATCATATATAAGGAATGCCAATAAGCTCAGAAAGGAACCCCTCGCCTTTGTTGAGGAGGCAGCTGTGTATAGTATCATTCCTGGCTGCATTCCCATTTCCTAGCGTTTTGTCTGATAACATCCTGCAGGAATTAAGAATATGGAATAAGGAACCAAATTTTGTATATTCAAATCCTACTTAGTAGCTGTGTGACCTTAGGTAAGTCACTTAACTTCTTTGTTCCTCAATTTGCTACTTGTGAAATGGGATGCCCTTAATACCTCTCTCATACTGTAACTGTAGAACTAAATGAGTTAATAAGTGTCAAATGCTTAAGACAGTGCTGGCAAATAGTAAGAGTTGCAAACATCATCACTTGTGGACTTGCTGGATAATGGGGACCTCACCATCACCCTGTGATGTAAAGTGTAATAAACTCCTTTCTCCAGGTGGGGAAACTGAAGAAAGTACACCTGCCTGGTCATCCAGTTCTTAATTGGCCTAAATAGGATTCCTACCTAGCCCTAACTAACACTAATAACAAAACATAGCATTTAATTAGTTTTTTTTAATGTCCTAGGCCTTTACAGATAGGCACACATTTACTTCTCACAACAATTATATGAGGTAAGTGTCAGTAATTCACATTTTACAGATGCAGAAACTGAGACTGAGGTTAAGTAATTTTCCCAAGGCCATATAGTCAGCAAATGTCAAGTGTGCATTGTTTTGTTTGTTTTATATATTTTGTTCAACTTTTATTTTACTTTATTTTGAAACAGTGTCTCACTCTGTTGCCTAGGCTGGAGTTCAGTAGCAGGAACATGGCTCACTAAAGCCTGGACTTCCTAGGCTTAAGCAATCCTTCTGTCTTAGCCTCTGATATCGCTGGGACCACAGGTGCACGCCACCATGCCTAGCTAATTTTTAAATTTTTGTAGAGATGAGGTCTCACTTTATTGCCCAGATGGGTCTCAAACTCCTGGCCTCAAGCGGTCCTCCCACTTCTGCCTCCCAAAGCGCTGGGATTACAAGAGTGAGCCACTGCACCCGTCCCAACTTCCATTTTATACTTGGGGGTACATGTGCAGGTTTGTTACAAAGGTATATTGCCTAATGCTAGGGTTTTGAGTATAATTAAGCTTGTCACTCAGATGGTGAGCATAGCACCCAAGAGGTAATTTTCCAGCCCTTGCTCTGCTGTCTCTCCCACTAACTCTAGCTGTCCTTAGTGTCTATCATGTCCACCTTTATGTCTATGTGTACTCATTGTTTAGCTCCCTCTTATAAGTGAGGATATGTGGTATTTGATTTTCTTTTCCTGATTAGTTCACTTAGGATAATGGCCTCCAGCTGCATCCATGTTGCTGCAAAGGACATGATTTCATTCTTTTTATGGCCGCATAGTATTCCATGGTGCATATGTGCCATATTTTCTTTTTCCCATCCGCCACTGACAAGCATCTGGGTTGATTCCAAGTTTTTGCTATTGTGAATAGCGCTTTGATGAACATAGGGATTCATGCGTCTTTCTGGAAGAACCATTTATTTTCCTTTGGGTATAGACCCAGTAATGGGATTGCTGAGTGGAAAGGTAGTTCAACTCTGGATTCTTTGAGAAAACCCAGGCCAGAGAACATGACTGTCCCCTACATGGAAGAAGGAGGCCAGGTCTCTGGAACCTGAAATTCAGGGAGCTGAGCTGCAGATCTGGCTGGCGTTCCTATGGTCGGACTAGGAATTGAGCACTGTTGGAGGACTGGGGATTGAGGCTGGGGCTCTGGGGCCGCTGGTGGGTTAGCGGGCCTGGAACAGGGGTGTGGCCCGTAGCGCCAGTTTACAACGGCCGGCAGGACCGCGGGGAGGAGCAAGAGCAGGAAGTGCCGCGCGCGCTCGCACCGAGGGAACCCCGGCGGCGCCCCGCCTTTGCCGGCGTCTGGGCTCCGTGCCCGCCGCCCTCCCAGCCTCTCGCTCGCAAGTCCCTTTCGCTTTTAACCCCAGCCGCGCTGATTGCCTGCGATTACTCAGAATTGCCCCCACTTGGCTGGCTGAGCGACAAAAATCAGCAGTAGCTGTCCGAGGAAACCTATTCGCAAACAGGCGCCCCCACCCAGCGGAAACACCCCAAGCCGGAGCCCAGAAATCTCAGTCTTCTCCCATCCCCCGCTCTGCCTCTCGCGCTCAGTGGGACTCGTCCGGGTCTCAGTTTGCCCATCTGTGCACACGATGTGAAGAATTTCTGCACAATCGAGAAAAAAAGATGTGGAAACAGCCCCAAATAATTTTGATCCGAAATAACTTTGAGAGTTTTATAGTCTAATCAATTATTGTTTTAATAAGGATCTGTACTTTTTCATGCAAAAAGGAGTAAAACTGTCACCCAGGAAAATTCGCCTGTGGTTGAAGTTGCCCTGTGTGACACGCCCAAGGAAGTGCTGGAATGTCCTTTTCCGCTCCCATCTGTCTGTTAACCTGTAACTCGTTGTATATGTATTTGATTCTTCCCCGTTAGGAGTTTTACAATCTCGGTGACGATAGGTGGGATGGGGAAAGACTGGGTTTTGCAGCCAGGCATTGGGTTACAATATCTTGCTGTACCTTTTTTTTGCCTGTGGGACCTTGGTCAAGCCATTTAAACGTGCCGAGTCTCAGCCTCCCTTCTATAAAACAGGAAGAAGGAATCTCCTTGCAGGGTTTCTGGGAAGATTCAGGCTGCTGTCTGTCTAGGGCCTACCACGTGTTGAGTAATCAGAGGAGAAGGGTGCTCATGGGTGAGCACTCAGACTGTCTGAGCCTTGGTTTCTCCCTCCTGGTCCTCCTTTTGGCCCTGGGGCTCCTCGGCCCTGCGCGAGGGCTGGGGCGTGGCCGGTTCCGAGCCTCCCAAGGCCTGCGCAGCGGCGGTAGCACCAGTTCCCGCCTCCCCCGCGGCGACCTGTAGGCGGAAGTCTGTGGCTTTATTTACACAGAGTGCAGCCCGTGGAGGCTAGCCTTGTAAGGACGAATCGCTGGCGGGCCTGTGGGGGAGGCCAGGAAAGGCGGCCTTCGCCTGATAGGAATCTGTGAATAAATAAATATGTGAATGGAAGAATGCACTGAAATTCCCTCCTAGGATCACAGAAACGCTTGCAAAGGCAGCCTTCAGAATCCACCCACTCGCCCCCATCCCGTTTGAGGATCAAATTATTCAAATGAGTTATTGCCAAGCCAGGCCTCCTGCCTCCCAGACACCGCCGTCCTGGGGCTGCCTTTGGGGCGCGACTTCAGGGCTAGGAGTGAGATCTGGGGGCTAAACAAAGGGAAAGGGAACCCCGCTTTGCTGAACACCTGCTACATGCTAGGCACCTTTCCTATGTCACTTCATTGACTTTCATTCCCACGACGCTTTGGGGTAGGCACTGTCTTCCCACTTTCGTCTGGGAAAACTCTGGGTCAGATAGAAGTCACTCGCCCAAGAACAAAAGCGTGTGGGTGGAACAGCTTGGATTCAAACACAAGTCTGTCCTGAGCGCCTTTCACGCCACCGCGGGGCCCGGAGGAGGCGCAGGGGCCAGGAAGAGAAAGCGCGCTGGCGAGGGCAGGGGAGCGGCGCGACTGCCCAGCTGCGTTTCCGGGTACCACCCCTTCCCGCGGTGTCCTTCGTTTGCCCGCTGGATCGCCAAAGCCTCTTCCAGTTCCACCCGTCAACTCATTCGCCGCCGCCCGGCCAGCTCACTCTCCTGATTTAGCAGCCAGAAGCCCCACGTTCGGTGACCACCGACCCAGAGCCCCTGGTCATGTCATAGCCAAAACCAACGTAGTCCTGGAGGACTTACAGGTGCACCCAGGGTGCGTATTTCTCCTGCCTCCACCTGAGTCCCGGCTCTGCATCCGGTCCAGTAGCAAAGGAAACTGGTCCAGGTGCCTCTTTTCCCGGCAGGGCCCCACCCACGCCCACCCTGCTGAGGCCCCAAACAGGTTTCTTCACTTTCCCTGGCCCAGCTCCTGACTGGGGGCGAGGAAGGAAGCCGGTTGCTCAATGTGCTGGAGGCTAGTTCTCGTTCTTAGGCCACCTGTTGACCAGCCAATCAGTCAGGTGGGCCCAGCTCAAGCCACCCTGCAGGTACAGTGGCTTGAGCACCTAGGGCCACTCAGCAAATCCTTAGGGATCCTCACGCAACACAACACATGGAGTCTGTGTGCAGCCGGTGAGCACTGGGTCCCCTGTGGAAAATGAGGTGGATGAAGCCGGCCACCCCAGCCCTCTGGGTCCATCCTGCAGGCTTGCCCCAGGGTGACACACTGACTTCTTGCTGGGCCTCCTTCACACATGCACCCACTGACCTTGGAAGACTTTCCAGAAGTCCCAGCTCCTTTGCTTTTAGACCTCTTGGCCAAGAGGACAGCATGGGCAGAAAATTCAGACAGTGACAGGAGGAATTTATTCATAAATATTTGAGTGCCAGCCATTGTACTAGACTCTGGGGATACCAAAGCAAACCAGACACAGTCCCTGACCCCAGGTGTCCCCATCTGGTGAGGAGTCGGACAGGTAACAGGTCATTTTAAGATGCCATGAGCCATTTCCCAGAGTGCATCTGAGAGAAGACCCTAAGTTGGTGGGGTAAGGAGTAGGGAGGCATCTGGAAAGACCTTCTCAGACTTCAAACACTGCCCCTTTCCTTCCTTCTTCCATCTTTCTACACTAATTTCTGGAGTACCTGCATCATGCTAAGAGCTCAGGGAGCAGGAGGTGGTTTTCAAGGGAGAACAAGTCACGGTGTCACAGTGTTGTGGTTAAAATGCCAGCGCTCTGGCTACAGCCACTTATTCTGTGCCTGTGGGTGATTCACATGATCTCTCTGATCCTTGGTTTCACTATCTGTAAAACAGGGATAATTGATAATATCTACTTCACAGAACAAGGCCCGGTCCAGGGTAGCCATTAATGAATGTAATCATACTATTTTGTGGTGGTTCACACTTTTCTGTTTCTTACAACCACCCCATGTGGCTGACAATACAGGTAACCTTATACCCATTTTACAGATGAGGAAGCCGACCCAGACAATTAACTCAATGGCCCATGTCTGGTACATTTTCAAGGCCAGGATCCTGGGGAGGGGTGGCCTCCTGAAATGGGGGGATATTAGGACCTTCACCTGCCCTCCCTGAAACCTCAGATGACTGGTTGAGGCTGAACTGTCTGGGGAACTTCCTCTGACCTAAATCCTGTCAGCTATACCCAAACACCAGCCAGAAAATACAAACAGCCACACCCTCACTGTTTTTGCCCCAACTTGTGCTTCATGCCAGGGGATTTCTCTTTCAGGAACTACATTTAAAAAGGGGGGAATTATACGATAATTGGACACCTACTATGTGGCAGACATTACACAAGGCATGCTTGTGTGGGTTATTTTATCTTATGTGAGCCATTTTATGTGGACAGGGAAAAGAGGAGGATGATGGAGGAGGAGAAAAGAATTGACTTGTTCCAACTGCTCTCCATAATAAAACTTCACTCAAGTGCATATAACCCTGAGTGTTCTTTCTAAAATGCAAATGTGATCATACTTCAACTCCCTTGCTTAAAGTCTCCCAGTAGCCTCCCACTGTGTTCACAACAAAGTTGACACTGCACAGACATGCTCAGCTAGCCACATCATCAGGTCCACTGTGCCCTCTGACCTCCTGGCCTTTGCACATGCAGTTGCTTCTTCCTGGAATGCCCTTTCCAGCTCCCCACTTCCTTTCTTACTTTTACTTGGTTAAATCCTATTCATCCTTCTGCCCTCAGTTTTAAATGTTACTTCCTCTAGGAAGCCTCCTTGTCCACTCAGACAGGAATAGGCCCCTGCTACATACCATGCTCTATACATACTATTCTCTGTTCTAAGTATCTGTTTAATAGTGTCCCACTAGGTAATGAGCTCCTTAGGGTCAGGAATTATGTCCTCTTCCTGTGTCCTCAGCACTAAGCATATTATGACTCCTAATAGGCATCCAATATATGTTTAATAGATGGATGAGAAGAGGTTAAGCATAAAAATTATCCCCATTTAACAGAAGAGAAAACCAATCCCAAAGAAGGGGGAAAAATGCCTATCTAAGCTAGTTAATGAATGAGTTAAGCCTCTCTAAATCCACCCAGCATTGTTTCACTATTTCATTTATAATGAAGATTATACAAACTTGTAAGTTCTGTTCGAAATTGTTCTTATCGCTATCTTTCAATATTGCACAGAAATAGGACCTGGGTCCTAATAATGTAACAATTATAAATACCAATTATCAGGTCTATAGTTAGCCCTGGGTTCTGATTTTAGGTACCCAAGGCACATTATACCTCATGACATCTTCCAGATGCCACCACTGTGATATCTCTTCAATAGATGAGAAAGCTGATTCAGAGAGATTAAGTGATTTATCCAAGGATCCACAGCCTTCAAACCCAAGTACTCTCCAACTCCTAAGCCCAGGTTCTTTTCACCTCCCCATCCAGCCTCCTGACATGGCTTGGAGCCGACTCATTTGTGGCCTCATATCCCATCTGGGCCTCAGTTACCCCTCTGACAGGATACAGATGAGACCCCACAATCTCTAAGGGTCCTCTGGGCTTGGCCCAAATGTCATACCAACACTGGCATTTTTCCCTGGCCACTTTTCCCTTCCCCACTTGGGTTCCAGCATCTGCATGGGCTCCACCTCTGGGGAAAAGACCCGGCAAATGAAGCCATCGTTGTTCCCAGTAAGTGGCCACCTTGAGAACCAGGCAGGTAGGGGCAGATCCTCCCATCCACAGGTGTCTCAACAAACAAACAATTTAGCAATTACATACACCCTTTCCCAGAGCTCCCACAGTCTTTCTGGACTCCAAAGAACTGCTCCCAACTCTAGGGTCACAGCAAGAGCTTCCTTCAGGTGCTTGTATTGATTTATTCATTTAACAAATATTTGAGCACCCATTACATGCCTGACATTGTTCTTTTAACTAGCGACATTCCCCTTGGAGCCCTGGAACTTCTTCAACTATCTGAGATGAGGAAGTTCTTCCAAACAGTCTTATTTATACTAGACTAGAAATTCCATGAGGGCAGGGGCTACGTCTGTTTTGTTATTCTATCCATTACCTAGCACTGTGGCTGACATGTAGTAAGCCCTCATTAAATATTTGTTGAATGACTGAACAGGTAACTATTAAATGGTCCATTTATCTCCTAAAAGTTGCATCTAATCCTTACTGAGAAAACAGTCATGGCATCATGGCATTTAGAATCAGAAGTGATCATTGAGAGAAAAAAAAAAGTTACCCTAATTCCCCCATTTTATAGAAAGGGAGCCCCGGAAAGAAGAGATACAGAGTTCAGGACAGAGTCTGGAGTATACCCCAGGCCTCTTAACTTTGGCCTAAGCACCTTCTCTGAGTTCGGACCCCACTCCAAAACCCTAAACATATTCTCGTCTCATTCTCACAGCAGCCGTCTGGGGCAGGGGAAGGGGAGGGGAAGCACTCCCTTTGCCAAATGGCAGGAGAGAACATTGAGACTCAGATGTGAAGTGGAGTGGCTTCCCAACCCCAGGTCACACAACCAAGCATCTCAGGATTTCTCCTCGTTCACAAATGTCCATTCCACCCATCTCCCTCCCCACTGCTTGCTGCTTTCACACGCCTTAAAAGAGATGTGAAAGGACAAGACCTAGACTTGCAAAGACTTTCTTCTTTGTTATTCATTCTGCTTCTGGAAGGTTTGGTTAATCCATCTGCTCAGTGCAAAAAATGAAGTCCATCCAGACACTCATAATTGCTATCTATTCTTAAAGGGGGCTGGTGGCCCAAATACTTATCTCCGAGGCCAAACGTTCTCCAGTGACACTGAGGACATCTTTTCCCTTCTATGATGGCACAGGGACCAGGGGTCTTTGGGAGACTATTAGGTCTATCTCAAACCTCAGAGGGCCCTCTAGACTCCATACACACCAGGTCTGTCTGACTACAGGCTCATCCAGGCCACAGGTCCCTGCCTTCCTTATC
>NW_012101365.1:8595178-8605406 GCF_000951045.1 Mandrillus leucophaeus | reverse complement strand
CAGCCCTGAGGATTGTAACTCAGACCTGCTAATGCCCATAGCATCAGGGGTCTCCTTCTACCACAGCCCTTACCACGCTCAACTATAAATGCCCAAATGGGCATTCCAAACGTTCTCCAGTGACACTGAGGACATCTTTTCCCTTCTATGATGGCACAGGGACCAGGGGTCTTTGGGAGACTATTAGGTCTATCTCAAACCTCAGAGGGCCCTCTAGACTCCATACACACCAGGTCTGTCTGACTACAGGCTCATCCAGGCCACAGGTCCCTGCCTTCCTTATCGTGGCTGGTGCCACCTCAGCAGCCTCATACTATAGTGATGGGTATGGGGGAGTGAAAGATGTCTTGAAAGAGGCCAGGTACCTTAGGAAAAGAAGAAGAAAAAGGGCCAAGCGAGAGCAAGAGTAGCAATTGTACCCTCCAGACAATGACACACGAGTGACCTGGAATGGAGATTTTTATCTCTGGGGCAAAGAATCTTAGTTACTCAGGAATGAAAAGATAATGCCTCTCTTTTTCTAAAAGAGGAGAGGCAGGATCAGTATGCTCTCATCCTATTTCATGAATTAGAGATAATTTACAACTACATTAAAAGACAGAATGTCCCACCAATAACTTTAAAATGCCAGTGTGGCCTGCTGTTGGACAGCACAGGGCAGGAACCCCAGCACTGCTCCACACCAGCTGAACGATCTTGAGCAAATCGCCTGACCTTCCTGAATCTGTCTCCTGGGCTGAACGGTGGCACTAATGGGCAAGGGATTGTGAGAATTAAATGATGTCACATATTGTAAAGCACCAAGCACCATGCCTGGCACACAGGGGGTGCTAAACAAATATTTGCTTTTTTTTTTTTTTTTAAATAATGGGGAATGAATTATACTTTGGAAATCAAATAGTCATGGAAAAACCTAGGGGTCGCCCAGCAAAATAAAGTTTCACCAGAGCTTAATAGACCCATTTCCCAATAGTTTGTTCAAGGACCAGCCCTCACACCGTGTGACTAGCCTCCCACACAGTGGGTTTGTATGTTTCCTTTCGTGCTCTCCTTGAGCCAGGACTCACCAGCAAAAATGCATCTAGCCACTCAAAACGCCCTCATTACAACTCACCCAGCAGGATTCCCACATGCCTCTCAGCATGTGCACACATATACTAAAAATGCATGCAATGTGATGCAGCCCGATAAAGCGCGTGGCTCCCTTCCACACACGTTCAATGAACGGTATAGCAGAGTGGAAAGAGCAGGAGTTGTGGGACTGGATGGGTGTGGGTTCAAAGCTATTCCCTTCTTTTAACAGTGGTGTGATCTTGTACAAGTCTGTAAATCTTGGTCCCCTTCCTCCAAAAGATGGTAATTATAATACTTAGCTTTTGGTGTTATTCTGAAGATCAAAGAAAACAATGTGTATAAAATAATGGTCTGATATGCTATAGGTGCTTAAAGATATTTATTGCATAAAAGGCGAAGAATTAAAAATGAGAGGACAGAAGGGAGAGCCTAGCACTGAGCTCACCGTCTACAGGTGTTTTACCCAATGAAGTGGTCTCTCCCGTTTCCAGCCTCCTTTGGGGCTATTTGCCTCTGACACTAAGACTTTGACCTTAGCTGGCCTTGCTCTGTTATTAGGCTGTTTTCATTTTGCCTCAACAGACTTGAGGCTCATCACACTGAAAGTGAATGCCATGTTTCCCATCTACATCCCCCCATCTCCATCCCAAATGCCCAGTGCACAGCTGGGGACAGCAGGGACCCTCAAGGAAGACAAGGGGACTTCTTTTCACCTCAAAGCTCTTTTCATGCCCTCATTCCTGCCCTCCTTCCCCTGCCTCTTTGGGCCTGGTTGGGTGAGACGGCCAGCAATGAGCAGGAAGAGTAGGGACAGAGAAGGGTATAGGAGAGCCACTCCAGATGTGGCTAGCATTTTGAAATGGAAAATAAAAGCAAAAAAAAAAAAGCATTAGAAAAAGAGAAACTCCCTCCCCTCCTTCCCTCCTCATTCATCTGTCAAAATGTCACATAAAGAAGGAAGAAGATAAAGTGAAGCTGTTCATATCTGAGACAGACTGGAATTTGAGAATTATATGGGCAACTATTTTGCATAATGCAGAGAGCTTTTTACCAGCTTTGTCCTATTTTACCTGCACACCATCTTAGTGAAGAAGACATAGCTAGTCCACTCTCAATAGTGAAACTGAGGATAAGGAAAGTGTAGCCATTTGCCTGAGATCACACAAAAAGGAAATGCCAGATACAGAGCTCAAAACTCAGCCTTTCTACCCTAGATCCCAGATTCTTTCTGTTATGAAAGCCATTTCTCCACAGGACGAAGAAGAGAAATTTCAAATGATTAGGCCATCTCTCCTCTGCTTCTACTCTGACAACCTATACATCTGGAAAACCTAAGCAGTATATACACAGGGCTATTCACTTTGTAATCATTCATCAAAATGCACTCTTATAACTTGTATGTATATCTGTATATATGTTATGCTCCTTTTAAAAAAAAAAGCATAAAATAAAATTCTACTAGAAAATCACTTTTCTCAAAAGACCTTCTCCAATTTTTATTTTTAACATACAGATCTAGTCATGTCACTCCCCTCCCTAGAGTCTTTCTGGGCTCTCCATAGCTTTCTGTGGTTTTCAGCATCCCATTCAGTCTGATCCCTTGTGCGCCTCTCCAGCCCACTACGTAGTGCAGAACCTACAGAGGCCAGCCTGTCTTTCCTCCACTCCTTCTTCCTAGAACCATTCCCGCTTTGGCCTCCTACTCCCTCAACCTTTAGGCCTTGGAAGGGACAACACTTCCTGCAGAAAGCCCTCTCTGAACACCAGCCCTGAGGATTGTAACTCAGACCTGCTAATGCCCATAGCATCAGGGGTCTCCTTCTACCACAGCCCTTACCACGCTCAACTATAAATGCCCATTTCTCTGTCTACTGAAGCAGTCTGTGAACTCCTTGAAGGCAGAGATTGTGCTTCCTCATTTCTATCTCCAGCACCCAGCATAGCAGGGGCTCAGTGAACGTTTCTAGATCAAAAAATTAATGGATCAGCCCCCTACTAACCACCTTCAAATAAGATTTGTCTTACAAACTCTACTTGAAACTCTGGTTGTTCGTCTGTGTGTGCTCTTCCTTTCCCTAATCTGAAATTCCTGGAGGCCACTGTAGGTGGGTTAAATTGTGCCCCCAACAAAAGATGTCTAAACCCTAAGCCCTAACGCTTATGAATGGGAACTTATTTAGAAATAGGGTCCTTGCAGATGTAATTAAGTTAAGGATCTCAAGATGAAAACATTTTGAATTTAGGGTAGACCCTAAATCCAATGATTGGTTTCCCTATAAGAGAAAAGAAAGGGAGATTTGAGACACAGAGACACACAAGAAGGAAGACCATGTGAAGACAGAGTCACGGAATGGAGCTGTGCTTCCACAAGCCAAGCAACAGCAGGAGTCACCAGAAGCTGCAAAAGGCAGAGAGTGGATTCTTCCTTAGGGCCCTTGGAGGGAGCGTGGCCCTGCCAACACTTTGATTTCAAATGCTTTGCCCTCTAGAACTGTGAGAGAATACATTTCGGTTGCTTTAAGCTACAAAGCTTGCGGCCATTTGTTACAGCAGCCACAGGACACCAATAGCAGCAGAAACTATGCCTCTCACAGGCTTGATGCCCCACCCACCCCCGAATCTTCCACCTTGCTGTGCGCATAGTAGGGCCTCTGTGAAAGCCCTTGTGAGGGACTGATTATGAAAGGCCTTGTCATGAGCCATCCTCTGTTTTCAGCTCGGTTGCCTATCCTAATGGTTGACCAAAGCCAAAGAAAGTTCATGAAGACAGCACAGTCAGATGCATCAGTTAGCACGGCAGGTGACTAGCATCTACTGAGTGCTCACCCTGGGCTAGACATTCTACCCATGCTGTCTCGCTTAGGCATCTTTCATTCAACACATGTTATTGAGCACCTGTTTTCAAGTAGGTCTATTTTACAAAAGAGGAAACTGAAGCTCAGGGAGGTGGGGTAACATGCTTGAGTTGAACAAGTTGTGGTGTCAGGACTGGAACTGTTGACTCTGGATGTTATTTTTCACTTTTCTAAGCTACCACGGTTTATGACGTGAACAAAATTAAGACAGAGAGCATGAAGAGAAGGGAGAAAAAGGGTGGAGAAGAGTGATTCAGTGCTGGCAGACATTGTGCTTTTGTTTTCATAGTCTGGGAGCAATTAGGTAGCATACCTCTGACTTTCAATTTGTTGTGGTGGGGCTACATTTAAATCTTGAGTCATCTTTATCTGTAATCAATATCTATCTATATGAGCAAAAGTAATCATATTGTAAAGCTGCCATGGGAATTCTAGACAACATCACAACTATGGTACAAAGCACAAGCATGAAAGCCAGGCACGCCATCACCGCAGACGAGACAGCGTTGGACCCAAAGGTACGTGTGTGAAGGGCACCTGAGCAGCCACCTAATTCTCCTCACCGCCCTGGTTTGGTTAAGATGAAAGTTGATCAGTGACCCATTCAGGCCCCAAATCACCTGGAGCGTCAGTGCAGGTTCTTCCTTCCCATTTCATAAAGGGGACGCACACATTCATAAAATCCAGCAAATATTTATTGAGCACTTACTGTGCTCCAGGTGCTGGGGACACAGCAGAAAACAAAACCAAGTCTGCTCTCACAGAGGTCACATGCTACTCAGGGGAGAGAAAATAAATAAGTAAATGAATAAGTGTCTAATATGTCATTGATAAGTGAAAAGAGGAAAAGTAAAATGGAGGACTGGGAGTGCTTGGGTTTTTTTTAAATATTAAGTCAACAGGGAAGGCCTTTCTGATATGGTGCCATGTGGGTGGAGGCCTAAGGAAGTGAGAGGATGAAGGCTACAGATATCTGGAGGAAGAGAGAACTATATGTGTGTGTGTGTATGTATATATATGTGTGTGTGTATATGTGTGTGTGTGTGTGTATACATATGTGTGTGTGTATCTATATACATATGTATGTATTTATAAAAGACCCAAACCAAGAATGTGTTTGGAAAGTTCTAGTAACAGCCAGAAGGCCTTTGAGGCTGGAGCAAACTGAGCTAAGAGGGAGGTCAGAGAGTGCCAGAAGACAGGTCAGACAGAGTCTTACGGGCCATGGTGATGAGAAGCCACTGGAGGGAGTGGCACAGAGGAGCAGCAAGGTCTGGTTCTGGTTACAGAAGGACTGCCCTGCATGGAGAATGAAACAACAGGGACAGACGGAGGCAAGGAGACAAGTTTGAAAGCTGCTGCCACAATCCAGGAGACAATGGATAGTGACCTGGACAGAGGACCTCAATCACAGTAGATAGAAACTGACCAAAAAGGGAAAAGAAAGGGAAGTGTCATGAAAAGGGAGAAGGAAAAAGAGTGGAAAGGAGGGAAAAAATGGAATATGAGAGAAAAGAATGTATTTTACATATCAAACAAGAACTCAGTCACCAATTACTAAATGTAAGACCCTAGGATGGGAATAAGGGGAAAAAGAACCAACCTTCGCTGGATCCCTCCTGTGTGTTACTGCTGCACCAGGTCTCATGTGTCTCATCTCGTGGTATTGCAGTCATTTTAGGTAGAAATCAGGAGCCTTGATTGTGTAAATGAGGAATCTGAGGTCCAGAAAAGGTATATAGTTTCTGTAAGGTCAGACAGCCAATATGGGAGTGCTGGAATCAGAATCGAGGCATTATCTAAGTCCAAAGCCTGTTTTTTCCAAACTTCATTCTGGCTGAGTGCAGAGAAGTGTATAGACATAGTTCCTGCCTCAAAAGCCTCCCTGGCATAGAAGAACCTCAAGAGATGAGAACTGTTATCATCCCTACTTCTAGAAATGAAAAAATTGATGCCAGAGAGGTTAAGTGACCTGTCCAAGTCATAGCAGCTGGTAAGTGACAGAGCCAAGATTCAAACAAACAAACAAAAGAAAAGATTCAAACCCTGGCCCAGCTTCAGCTTCATATATCTTAACTACTACCCTGTATCATCATATGATGTAGGTGTTCTGAGTTTTAGTATACAAACTAAACTTTATTTAAACTTCATTTATAGACAAATAGCAGGTATAAAAGGAACCAAGTCATCTAAGTCCACTACTACTCTAAGTCTTCCTGAAGAATACACACACACACATGCACCACACATTTATTGACATATATACCTACACATATAGATATGGGCACACCCATAAAGTACATGAATACACAACATTCCAAAGTCAATTACTTCCTAAATTATCTTCTGTTATCTGAGTCTCTGAAAATTAAGTCATTTACCTAATTATGATGAATTGCCAAAACCATCTTGTCCATTCCCAACAAGTAGACAGAGGTGGTCTTGAAATTGCTTATTTAAAAATCAACTGGAAAACTCCGTTAATTTCCTTCAGAAACTAAGGGAAGGAGTGGAGGTTGGAAGGCTGACATCTCATACACTTATCCTTTACCAATAGAGAACTCCACAAAACACCAGTTCCTAGTGCCTTGCTTGTTATCTGGAAATACAGACTCAGTCGTCCTATAATTCAGTTCTAAACATCAGACAGACACTGTCTCCTGTTACGAGATGCTGTGCTGTAGATAAATTTGTGGAGACTAAATTTGTCTGCTGATAGTCCTGAGTTCTAAGCCTGTTCCCATCTCCTCCTAGCTACCTTTGTGACCCCAACATGGTGACTGGGTTCTCTCATAAACCAAATAAGAATAATATAATTCCTATTTCTTGAGCAATCATGAGGATTATAAAAGATCCCTTAAATAAAGTGTCAAGCACAGGGCTGATGTTTAAGAAATCTTCGGCTTCCCTCCTGATTCCAGTAAAGAGGCTGATGGAGGGCAAAGTTCATAGTCTTGACCTTTTCCCTACAGACTACAGAATCACTAACATGCAACCAATAGAACCTGTAATTACTATCCTTGGACACCACAGGAAGGAGTTTAAAAAAAAAAAAAAGAAGTCAGATGTTTTCATGCGTAAAGACAGGCCCAGGCATCGTTACCACGTTGCTAGGTGTCGTTAAGCCACCCACCAAGCCACAGAGTGGGCAGCAATTAATGTAATTAGCGCAGTGATGAGTGTCCTCCACAATGATAAACAGCTCAGCCCTGCAGAACTTGACAGACCTGCTGCTCCCCAGGCTCCTGACCCTGAACTTCCATGTGGGGAGTGATGTAGTGTAGTTTAGTGGAAAGAGGCCAGGTTCTGAGTCTGATGGAACCAGATGTAAATCCTGTCTTTGCTAATATCTAGCTGTGTGGCTGAGGGCAAATCACTTCACCTCTCTGAGCCCTAGTTTCCTCATCTGTCAATGGGGCTATTAATATTCTCATGGGGTTGTTATAGTTATCATCATCATCATCATCATGATCATCATCATCATCATCACAGAAATTGCAAAGAGTGGAGAGCAGAAGCAGCCCATTTCTTTTTCTCTTCTTAAACTCAGAGGACAAACCTCTTATTTAATGGCTTTAGGGAAACAACTAGAGCTTGGGATAGAAAGAATATTGACATCCAGAAAAAAGGGAGAGAAAATACTCTTTGATTTGATTAATTATTTAAGATAACATTATAAATAACACAAGTGTTATCAGAAAAACGACTGCTTACATAAAACAGAGGCAACACAGTAATCTGGTAGTTGGTAATACAAGCATGAAACTTGCTCCTAAACTATGGATCTAGCGATTCTGTTTTGAAAATTAATACCCTCAAAAAAGAAGTAAAATAAGCCAAAGGTTATGATTTCTCTCTCTCTCTGTCTCTGTGTGTGTGTGAAACGAAGTTATTGATAATCATTAAGCATTCGCTAAATCATCCAATTGGTAGTTGCTGAGTGCCTGTAGGTACCAGATAAAGACCTTGAGTGTGGACAAATACACACACACACACACACACACCCCATTAGGATTCACTGAAATGAAGGCTCTGAAAAAAGTCTGTAAAAGTAGAGGGAATCAAGGGAAGAGAGGAACCAATAGGACTACTGCTAAGCAAAACTGAAGCACTATTTCTGAGACTGACAAGGAAATCAGCCATATGGAGTCTTAGAAATGTGCATGTGAAACAGTGTTAAATGAAAACAAAGAAAAAAGAAAAACTGTCTCAGCACGCTTAGAATGTCAGAGCTAGAAAGAATCTCAGAGAACATTCAGTTCGGCAGTTCTCAATCCTTTCCATGAAGACCTTGTGGCAAGTGAGGCTCACACAGCATAACAATTCAGGCAGAGATCAATTAAGTTCTGGGTAATAATAACAAAAATTCCAAGTCTACAGCTGTCACTCCACCATTTTCTAGTTCACCTGAGAGAGCTTCAGTATACCAGCGAGTGAAGCTATTAGAGGAATAACCTTGAATCCACTCTAATTTGTTTAATAAAATAGGGCTTAGGAGTTCACACTGCATTGAAAGCCAGTGATCTGGCGCAAGTCTTCATCAGTGGAGAAGCTAAGGCCCCAGGTGACCTATCTATCTGTCATACGAGCACATACATCTTGCTCAATTGGTATTTGTTGAATAAGTATCTGTGAATGAGCAGGCAAATGAGATGACATGACCAAGGTCACCCAAATTGCATGTAACTGGTACCATATACTGATTAAAACTTAGGGATTGGAAACCAAATGCCCATCATTGATAAACTGCATAAAGAAAATGTGGCACATATACACCATGGAATACTATGCAGCCATAAAAAAGAATGAGGTCATGTCCTTTGCAGGGACATGGATGAAGCTGGAAGCCATCATTTTCAGCAAACTAACACAGGAACAGAAAATCAAATACCACATGTTCTCACTCATAAATGGGAGTTCAACAGTGAGAACACATAGACACAGGGAGGGGAACATCACACGCCAGGGCCTGTTGGGGGGTGGGGAGCTAGGGGAGGGATAGCATTAGGAGAAATACCTAATGCATGCAGGACTTAAAACTCAGATGACAGGTTGATAGGTGCAGCAAACCACCATGGCACAGCTATACCAATGTAACAAACCTGCACATTCTGCACATGTATCCCAGAACTTAAAGTCAAACAAACAAACAAAAAAGCCACCCTTACAGATTGGGAGTTAATTTAGACCAAAGTACCTAGAAATGCCTGTTCTTATATTTCCTTTCTGAAATTTTCTCAAGCCTAACATAAGAAATGAAACAATGGCCTAGCCAACATAGTGATGTAGAGTTCAGCAGGCAGGACAGAGGGGCTCATGGTAATAACCTGACATGAGTGCTAGAATTGTCAAGATATGGGAGGTAACTGCCTGGTCTCCAGTATGTGAAAGCCTCAGGAGAGGACTGCACACAGACTGACACTTTAACTGGCAGTCAAAGAACAAAGATTCTTTTAATAAAACCGGCCAAGTGCAGACCCCACAGGGCAAAGTCCTCAACACCAGATCATTGTTGGTGACTCTTTCCTGCCTGTGACCATTCCCATCTCTCCTCCAACTGTAATGCCTCTCTCACTCTACCCTCCTTCTGCCAGTTTCAGTGTTTATGCCATTTGTCTACACCCCTTCCTCAGAGAGGCCCTATCTGATCATTCTCTTTAAAAAGATTCCCACTGTTATTCTTCAAAACCAGAAGATATTTAGAGATCTTCATGATCCCATAGGCACAATCATTTGCCAACTCTTTGGTCAAATAATGTTTAAACATTCAACTAGTTCCAGAGCTACACCACAGGGAAAGCATAGTACTAAGTTATAGGCAATTCCCACCCAGTTCTTTCCACTCATAACACATATTGCTTCTTGTGATTTTATATTGATTTGTTGACTTATTGTCTCTATATAGCAGTTATCATACTAGCAATTCCTGTTAATATTTATTGGGCATTTACTGTGTCAGGTACTAATCTAAGTACTTCACATAGCAATTCATTTAACATTCACAATAACTCTCTGAAATAGGTTGATATGAGCCTCATTTGACAGCAGAGAAAACTGATATCCAGAAAGGAATTTCACCAAGTCCATATAGTGAGTAAAGGAAAGAGCCAAGTATCAGACTGAGGAGATCTGGCTTCAGAGGTTAAGCCCTTAAACTACAGGCAATATGGAAGCACTGTGAAGGCAGATTTCATGCCTTTTTGTTCATCACTTTATCCCTAGGACCTTGTCTAGTGCCTGGCATGGAATAGGGGCTCAACAAATTGGGAAGGGAAGGGGAGGGGAGGGGAGAAGGTAGG
>NW_012101365.1:8533937-8595104 GCF_000951045.1 Mandrillus leucophaeus | reverse complement strand
GGGGGAGGGTGAGGGGAGGGAAGGGAATGGGAGAAGAGAGGGAGGGAAGGAAGGATAGAAGGAGGAGTAAGGGAGGGAAGACAGGAAAGAAGGAGGGAAGAGAGGAAGAAGGGAGAGAGAGGAAAGAAAAAGGGAAGGAAGGAACAAAGAAAGAAAAGATGGGAGGGAGGAAGGAAGAAAGGATGGAAGGAAGGAAGGGATGGAGGACAGGAAGGAAGGACAGGAGGAACAAAGGAAAAGAGTTTGGGAGAGAGGAAGGAGGAAAGGATAAGAGGAATGAAGGAAGGCAGAAAGGACAGGAATGAAGGAAGGGAGGGAGGACAGGAATAAAGGAAGGCAAGGAAGGGAAATGAAGGAGGGATGAAAAGGAGGATGTTCTGCAAGCCCCATCATGTCCCTCTCTTGGATAAAGTAGGGCTGGGACCCACTGAGCATTTCCCATGGACCAACAGAGATGCAAGAGCTGGTACTGAATGAAACACTGTCCCTGTACCAGAAGTGTCTTCATCCTGGCCCTCATGGTAGTCCAGTGGATCTGATGCCCTCAATGAGGTCTGGAACCTCTTCAGTGGGTCCTGAATTTTTCTCAACTTAAAAAGGAAGTTCAACTGTAACGCAAACATTCTGCTCTGGGGCCTCTGTGCTGGGCCCTCAGAGCACATAGAGGAATATAACAGAGCCCCCTCTCAAGGAGCTCACAAGCTAGTGAAGAAAAGGAAACCTGAAACCAAGGAGGGGAGTGCATAGTAGCGTGGTCAGGCTGGAAAGGGAGGGAGGGACAGAGGGAGAGACTCATGTCTCTCACTGTTTAATTATATCTCTGAGAGTCATTGCTTATTCTGCTCATGAAGCCTGGGATTCGTTGAGAGCTGCAACCCCTCATCTGCATCTGTGGACTGTTCTGCTATATATGTGACCCTGTAACACACGTTACTGTAAAATAAGGCAAGACTGATAACTAGAGGAATGATAGCACAATAACATGCAAGCTGCTGGATTTTTCCCAGGATGGCAAAGATTTGTTGCACCAAGGAGCAGCAGCTGAAAAGAAGGTACACTAGCATGGTTGAATACATTTGCCACAGAGAGGTAGATAGTGGGAATACTGGACATGATGCCTTTACCCACCCCAGCCCCATCATGCTGGGCTGCTTGTTCACATGCTCCTTCTTGGAAGAGCTTTTGGCATGGTGCTTTCCCATCTTTGAACATTTGCCCTTGCCTACACAACTAAGCAGCCTCATCCCTTCCTTAAGCCTTCCATCAAGCAACCTTCACAAGTTTTAAAGTACAGTCCTAAATTTGCTATAGCATATAGGCATTTGTGTATCCATTTAGTTATTCAAAGTTTAACAAGTCTTCTTAGCTCAATTATTTTTATTAGGATAAATATCCTAATCTTATTATTGTGGTCATAATATTGTACAGGTTTTTGTGGTCTACCCAACCCTATTTTTGCAAAAGTCCTGTTATTTTTAATGTACAATTCTGTAGAACACAAACTATTTCAGGATCCTGTATATAATCTTACAACAGAAATGCCTCTATCAGTTCACCAAAGGCTCTCCCATAAACTATCATGGCATTCCTTACATTCCTTACTTCTTTGAAGTAAATGTCAATCACCACATTCACTTTTCAGATGAGAAAACTGAGGCTCTGAGATATGAAACGACTTATTCAGTGGAGATGAATTAGGACTTGAACCCAAGTCTTCAGTCTTCATTTTACCCATGGCACTTAGCACAGTTCCTAGCACATGGTAGGCAATCAAACACTAAGTAATTCTGGGAAAAATTAATACTGTCCCCATAGCATTTCTCTATCTAATAATATCATTCATGAATGTAATTTTGAAAAATAAAGAAAGAAATATTGAGGAAAGGAAAAAGGTAACTAAATTTTTTTGAGCTCCTACTATGAGCCAGGAATAACACTGGATGCTTTGTAAACACACACACACACACAATGAGATAGCTTTTGTTACTCCATTTTACAGATGAGAAACTGGTGGTCAGCCCATTTAAGGAAATTACCAAAGATTACAATACTGGCAAGGAAATGAGTTCAGATTCAAATTCAAGTCTTCCTGATTTCAAAGCCCATCCATATTTTTCACTATATCAGTGAAAAAGGCCTGTTACTTGTAGAATAAGAGATGACTTTCAGTGGTAGATAGATACATTTATTTTATAGTTTTGTAATTATATTTATAGTTATCTAAATGTTTATGACAATTGACGCTTGTTATCCATTTACAACAGTACTCATCATCTCTTATAAAATTTGTCTTTGAGTTTTAAAAAAGTGAGTCCATTTAAAGAAAAGTATCAAATAAATTGATTTTAGACATGTAAGTGGATATAGCAAAATGGAAACAATGATTAATAAGTGACTGAAACTTGAGAAACACAAATCTTAATCCTAACAAATTCCTTAATAAAACATTTTTTGTGTATGTGATTGGTTCCCATAAGGTGTATTGGCAGATATTTTCTAAATTATTTAGAGGAAAAAGGAAATGAAACAAATCCGATTCCATGAGCAATATTTTGAGAAATTTAACATGCTACCCTTTATTTCAATGTTCTGTGTCATTTGGTGTTTCTGTGGTAGTTGCTGTAAGAAGTGCTTGGGTTCTCTTAGAATAAAGGAAGCAGTAGAAGAATTCATAAATTTTTTTAAGAGAGTAGTGGAAGTTTTCAGAGCCTAGCGAATATTCCCAAATGATCCACATGCTTGATGTTTGTGCTGTTCAGAGAAACAAAGTAAAAGACCCTGGGACTACTCAGGACACCCAGGTTTCCATCTCATCTCTGGATGTTAACTTACTACATCACTCAAGTAAGTTATGGCTAGGGTGGTCAGTGTCTTCATTATTTAAATGACAGAGTTTTGATTTCCATAACCATTTTCCAGCAGTGTGAGACACGCCCAATAGAGAGAATGACTGTAACTGGCAAAAGCAGTTATTCCTATAACTTACGAGGCACATGCCTACAGTGGGCACTAGGGCCCTTCCAGGTCTGAAAGTCTTATTTCATGATTTCAGTTCCTTGGGTTGCAGATGGCCATACAAATAGCAGTAACGTATACACACTGCCATTAAACAGTCTCTGGATTATGCTTAGAATGTCACACCACAGATAGCATAAGCCAAGCTGGTATAAATTCGTACTTGTCCTACTAGATAGTGAGTATTCTGGTTAATTAAATATCCATGTTAATATCACTGTGCTCATCATAAATGTAGATAAGGATTTTGTATTTTTAAGAAATGCATTATTTAACTGCAATATATCAAACACAATTTAAACTATCACTAGTAAGTGTTCTCTTTTCTTCACTTTATTAGTTTTTTCCTTGTTTTGTTTTTGTTTCTGTTTCTTAACTAAGAAATTAATTTATGCTTATTGTGATAGATTACAATATTCATTCCCTTCTTCTGCAACCTCCATGACTTCCCAGCTCTACTGATGCTGAACTTAGCCATGAGATTTGCTTCAGTCAACAGAATGTGGACAGAAATGATAACAGTTCCAAGCCTGGCCTTAAAAAGTTTCACATCCTTCCATCTACCCCAGTGTCTCCCCTGAGAAGAAATGCCCCTGGTAGATTCAACCTCTCTAGGATGGGTTCTAGAATGAGACACATGGAGCGCATTTTAATTTGACCCTCAGCCCCATTTCTCCAGGTTGTAACCTACACACACATGCAACACTGCACTGAAGTTAGCAGTTGCAGGAAAAGCCATCATCACTACTTAGAAAACTGTAAGGGTGGCAGCTGTAATGGGGAGGAGAGAAGACCGAATTAGGTCTTAGGAAGGTGAAGCCACCTCAACTGACCTGCAGACCAAAGAGCAGAAAATAAACTGATTAACATTGTATAGCACTCAGATTCTGTGACGGTTTGTTTCATAAGAAGAGCTAATTAACCTACCTATTGTGATAAGTAAAAAGTTACAAAAATCTAATTTTTAAAGCAAATAAAATCTTCTCTCTAATCCCACCCCTGACTAAGGTTACTAATGATAACCATTTGGTATATAACTTTCTGCTGTTTTTTTTTCAAGGATTAAAGGAGCAAATGCATGTTAAAAAAAAAATAGCATAGTGCTGGGCATATGAAGAAAGCACTCATTAAACATTAGCTATTTTTAATTAGTATTCTCACATAAACAGATATACTCAGATATAGGTGTTTCAATTCATGCAGAAATGAGATCATGCTATGCACATTACTCTGAAACTTGCCTTTCTTCACTTAATGCTACATCATGGGCATTCCTCTAGGTCAACTCATCTTTGTAAGGGTAAATAGCTCCTCTTTAAAATGGCTACAGGATATTCCATGGTTTGACTATTCCATAATTGTCTTATTTCCACTTTACAGATAAAGAAACTGAGACTCAGAGAACTGAAAGTGTTGGCAAAATACTTGCTACCCCTCCCTATCAGGCCGTCTCTTCTTCCCGTCTCAGGCTTGGTTTTGTAGCACTGTGACACAATTTGGACAATGAAACATAAGTGGAAGTGCCCATAGGTAAAGCCTTAAGAGCCACCCCATGGTGACAACTCACTCTCGTCTGTGACATACACCAGCAATATCTCAGACAGAGGCTGCTCCTTCAGCCTCGGTCCTCAAATAAAGAGCTAAGGTGTAAATCAGGCAGGAAATGTAACATGCATATGAAATAAACTCATGTTGTTTTAAGCCTTTGAGATGCTGTGGTTGTTTGTTGCCACAACATGATTTAGAGAATGCTAACACAATGTTTCCAGACTTTCAAGTATTTTGTCATTCATTACAAATATTCATCATCACTGGTTTGGTCAAGCACCAACATGCTAGTCAAGAAAGATGTGAGTTGATAAAATAATCAGGAACAATCACCTCCCTAACTGTATTTTAAAAAACTATCAATAGCCTCCTCCTCAAGTTCCAAATAACTGGTGAAGGATATGATAATATCACAGAAAAGATAAGTCTACCTAGCCCAGTAGGTTTAGGACCATCCTTTGTGTGTGGAAAGCCTCCTAGGTAGGTCAGTATTATAAGAACTTTGACCCAGTTTCTCCATGTTGCAAACTACATACACACAAATAGGCAACACTGTGTTAAAAGACAGTAGTTCCAAGAAAAGCCATCACTGCTACTTAGAAAACTGCGGGGAAGGCAGGTGAAATGGAGAGGAAAGTAGAATAAATGAGACCTTAGGAAGTCTAATTCCAGCTTCACCACGTATCAGCTCTGAACCTCAGTTTTCTCAGAAGACTGCTGTGAGGATCCAATGAGGGACAGCAGGCGCAGTCACGACTAATAAGAAAAAGAAACATGTATTCTGATTTTTCAAATTACAAGTGGAATACATGTTCGTTGCAGATAATTTTAAAACAAACAGGCAAGCATAAGAAAGTGGAAATTACCCAAAAATCACAACCATTGACATCCTGATGGTTAATCAGCCATTTCCTTCTAGGTAAATGCATACCCATATTACATATTATACTTGTACATCACACAAAGCCTTCTGAATGCATTTATTAAGTATATGCATACATATATTACCAGGCCCTCCTCTCAGGCTCTCTCCATTCTTCTTTACCTTTTTGTCCCTCCAAACATGTCCCATATTCAATAATATCCAGGCCTTTGTACATGCATTCCCTCTTCCCAGAATATTCTTTCTCTCTCCACTATCTCCTCTTTTCCCGGCTACTCCTACTCATCTTGGAGGACTCAGTTCCTAGAGGACAATTCTCTGACCCTGACACTTGTCAGATTTCCCTAGGACACCTAGAGTATCCTGTTCCTTGTTTTTCATAGCATTGCCATACTGAACTAGTCTTGCCTCTTTATTCTATTTTCCTTGCTAGACCCCAACTTGTGGGAAGGTACTATAGCTTTTGTTCACCAGTGATTACCAACAGCTGTCCCATAGTAATTGTTCAAAATTTTTTGAATAAATGAGTAAAATATTTAACAATACGGGCTATCTCTATTTCTTCTGAAATCCCCAAAGCACCTTACAATTCTCAATAAATACCCACTGAAAGATTAAATATGGAAAAGTATGTAAGACATGGCAACATGTCTCATGAAGTTTATAAATTAGATGGGAAGAAAGCATTGTAAAAGGAACCTCAGCACAATTAAATGCTATATTCTTTTCTTCTGCCTCCTCCACTACTTTTCTTCAAACTAGAAAGAGCAGAACAAAATCCCTAAGTTCAGTTCCACATTTGTTTCTTCACTGAGGGTATACTGTAGCACTAACTGAAATAAAACAGCAGCAGCTTTAACACATATGCTCCAACATCTCAGTGGCTCAACACGATAAAGTTGATTCTTCATTCCATCAAAATCCTATTGAGAATATTTCTGGTCGATAAGTAACCTTTCACAGGGTTATTCAGAGATCTAGACTCCCATCTGTGGCCCTGCCCTTCTCTATGACCTTGAAGTCACAGAGACCAGGAGATGCAGAGAGACGGTTTTGTGAGCCAAGCCTGTAAGTGACACACAGCACATCCACTGCATGGACTAAAACTCAGCCACAGGCATTCAGAAAGGAGGCCAGGAAATGTAGTCTATCTGTACATACAAGAGGAAAAGAAAAGAGGTTTGGTGAAAACTTTGTAGTTCTTCTGCCACAGTTGGTAAGGGAGTACCTAATCTTCTCAAGTGATCCCAAGACCAGGTAATTTTGATTTATGGATACTGAAAATACTCATTATTTTGACAGAAAAATATCCATCTAATAGTGGACATGAGAATGTATCATTCCAGGTTTATGAATTTTGAAGGTAAAAAAAGATTAATTCCAGAAACGAGAAACAGTGACGTTAATACCACTCCTGAATTCCAAATGAGATTCTTTAAGATGGCTTTTATGAACATTGAAAATAAAAATGATGATTACTATAAGTACAATGGGTTCACAAGGAATTATCATAAATGAACCTAGCATAATTTCTGGCACACAGTAGATAACAAATATATGTTGAGCAGGGGAACTACAATTCTACTTTTAAGGCAACTATCCTATTGACAAATAATTTTAACTTCAGACAGTTCTTTCTTAAATATAGGAAAATTTTCTTCTCTAACTTCTAACCATTAGCCTAGCTCTGACCTCAAAACCTACAGAGACTCCTATGGGCACTCTCTTGGTCTTCCCCCTGCCTTCTCCAACCCACACTTCTCCCAGGCAAATAATCCCAGTTTATTCAATTCTTCTCCACAAGACAAGATTTCAGGCCTCTCACCATTTGCTGTCCTTCCCACAGATATTTGTGGTTGGCCAAGTTGCTTTCCAAATTTCATGCCCACAATATTCCCAATGATGGGACCCAATGGTGTCCAACCAGTAGCATTTAGTAGAATTACTACTCTTGGCTTTGGGCATCGTGTCCTTACTTTGTGACCAGAAGTATTTAAGTAGTGAAGATGTTAGCAAAGGAATTTCTGCATTGGAAGAAAGGCAGGACTTGGAAGGTGACCACTAAGGACTCTTGCCACTTTATGATCCTATAGGTTTTGTAGAAGTTCTGAGTAGAGAAAAGGCATCACCATAAATGTGATAATGTATACAACAGTTATACATTACTCCTTGACAAAAACCTTGAAGAAAATTCAAGAGGACTTCCACAAGGGCTCTGATGTATAAAAAAGATTTATTGGGTATATTCCCTGTGCTAAGCATGCTAGATGCTATGGATACAGTGGAGACCAAGAGATACGGTTTTTCTATATTTTTGACACTTGGCATCTAGTGTGTGAAAGGGACTTTAATAAGATAGTTTTTAAAAAAACAAAAAATACATAATTACATAAAGAAATATAGAATAATACTTTTTTAAACATTCTATTGTTAAGAGAAAATCACCATTTCCCTGGCCTCAGTTTTCCATGATGGGACATCTGCTAAAATAACCCTCTTATCCTCTCTTTCCATCCTTTACATATACTCCCCATGGGAAGAAAAGTAATTTGAGTTACCTGATTGCTGAGTTCACAAGAAAGACCCATGCATGCCCCCCTCAGAAACTGGCTCTCTCTTTTCAGAGTCAATTCGTCCAAAGGATGAATACTCTCACTGTACCTCTGGAGAAGACCTGCAACTGTCCATCATTGCCAGGAACCAGTAGGTAAGTTTAATGCATGGGTGAAACATCAGTGCTATGGGTTGAATGTTTGTCTCCTCCAAACCTCATGTTGAAATTTGATCGCACCTGTTGGAGGTGGGGCCAAATGGGAGGTGTTTGGGCCATGGGAGCAGAACCTTCATGAATAGATTAATGCCCTCCCTGGGGGTGAGGCAGGGAGTGACTTCTAACTATTCTCAGGAGAGCTGGATGTTAAAAAGAGCCTTGCACCTCCCCCTTTTCTCTCTTGCTTCCCTTTTGCCCACGTGATCTCTACACACCCAGAACCCCTTCACCTTCCTGCATGAGTAGAAACAGCCTGAGGCCCTTACCAGATGCAGATGCCCAATCATGAACTTTCTAAGCAGCAGAATTATAAGCCAAATACACCTTATTTTTACTTTATAAATTAGCAGCCTCAAGAATTCCTTCATAGCAACACAAAGAGACTAAGACAACCAGGAAATAAACTGTGGCTTCCTGTTTGCCATACCCTCCAAACCAGTCTGTATTAATTTTCACATTGATATTTTGATCCTCATTCATCTGATTCCTGTGTCTAACTCTCAGCTGGTTCTTAACTCCTGAAGGTAAGAAATGGGTGTTATTCATAATCCTTCTCAAAGAAAAGTTATAGGGACTTATGAGAGTATAAGGAGAAATCGAATTTACATGCAGAGAGGGCACATTAGGAAAAATCACAGAGCGCCTCTTTGTCATTTAAGCGAACATTCAAATAAAGATAGAAATTGGCCAAAAACAAGGAAGGGTTAAGAGGGCTCTTATAAAGGTTCTTAGACAACAAGCAGTTTGTCTTATTTGAGGAATAAATGAAGGCTAGTGTGGGAGTCATCAGGACTGGTCACCACAGGATTGTGCTTCCTGGTCCCCTTGTGGCTTGGCTGGGCTGGGCCATGAGACTGGTTTTAGTCAATAAATGTGTGAGAGGTGACATGTGACATTTTTAGGAAAAGATACTTAATTGCTGAGATGAGACTCTTCAAAGCTGCCTTTCCTTCTACCATGAGATCTGAAATGTTCCTGAAGGTGGGTGTTCCATCAGCCTGGGTCCTAGAGGAAGGTGATGTGATCAGAGTGCTTGCCAACCCTTGATGGACATATAGAAGGAGCAAGGAAAAAAAAAAAAAAAAAAATTTCTTAAGTCACTGAGGTTTGGGAAAAAAAGATTTAATTATAGCATATGAGCATGTAGGAACAAGAAAAATCTTTATTTCTTAAGTCACTGAGGTTTGGAAATATTTTTAATCATAGCATAACTTAGGCTATCCTGATTGATTCAGTCATAGGCAGTGTGGCTGGAGAAAAGTGAGATGAGAAGTCCTAGCTCTTTTAAGCTAATAGGATGCCTTTAAGGAGGCTTCAGCAAGGGAATTTGACATTTTCCAAATATTATGTATTAAAACAAGGTACTATTGCTACTCAATCATTAAAACACCCCCTTCATCCCACTATGGAAAAGGCTATTTTTAAAAAATCCATCAGCAAGCATTTACTGAGCACCTTCTATACTTCCAAATACCACGCTCTGTATTAAGCATTGGAGATACAAAATAAGAATAAGACACAGTTGCTGGATTTAGAGTCAGGGATTTAAGAAGACATTTACAAGATCATGTGAAAAACTTTCTCTACTTCAGGTATGTACCCAGTATGGTGACAGTCAAACAGGATAATAACTATTCGAGGTGAAGCACGAGATGGGGTGAGGGAAAGCTTCAGAGGTAGTGATTATTTGAGCTGGCTACTGAAGGGTGAATAGGAGTTTGCCAGGTAGCCTTTTGATTAGGGATAAAAGTACATGCAAAGACAGGAAACTGTCAGAGGGATGGAAAATGTTTGGGGTGGCAGCCACTCAGAGGAATGGAGGGAATGTGGAGTGCAGGGTGTGGTAGGCTGCAATAGTATTCAAAAATACTTGCTGCCCCTCCTCACTGACATCAGGCTCGGTCATGTAAATTGCTCTCAGCATAAGCTTTAAGAGTCATGCTCTTTTCTCTCTGCCATGACAGTAATGTTTGGACAGAGGGTGCTTCATTAACCAAGGTCTTTGAGCAAAGATAATGTGTGTAAATCAGAGACACAGCCAACTTATGGTAGATGTATTAGTCTATTCTCACATCGCTAATAAAGACATACCAGAGATTGGGAAATTTATAAAGGAAAGAGGTTTAATGGACTCACAGTTTTACATGGCTGGGGAGGCCTCACAATCATGGCAGAAGGCAAAGGAGAAGCAAAGGTACATCTTACATGGTGGCAAGCAAGAGAGCTGTGCAGGGGAACTCTCATTTATAAAACCATGAGCTCTTATGAGACTAATTCACTACCATGAGAACAGTACGGGGGAAACTGCCCCCATGATTCAATCTGACCCCATCCTTGACATGTGGGGATTATTACAATTCAAGGTGAGATTTGAGTGGTGACACAACCAAACCATGAGTGGACATGCAATATGAGTGAGAAACAATTCTGTGGTTGTAACCCAGTAAGACTTTTGGATGGCTAACACAGCATAACCTAGAGTATACGCAAGTGTGCATTTCCAGCTCTTTGACTTCCAGGTACCTAGTAGGATTGCACTTTCCTGCACCCCTTAAGTAAGACATGGTCATGTGACTTATTTTAGCCAATAACATGTAAATACAATAAAAAAGTGTCATTCCTAGGAGGGAGCTTTTAAAACCAATATGAGTTCACCAAAGTGATGGAATGATTGTTGAAGCATGTGTCAAGACGAAACCTTCTTCAGACTAGGTTTCTAAATGAGCACATTAAGCAGAGCCCCATGAACTTGAACATGTAGTATGAGCAAAATATAAAATTTACTGTTAAGCCACTGAGATTTTAGGATTGTTTGTTATGGCAGCATAACCTAAACCATCCTGACTGATATAAAAATTGGCTCCTAGATATGGGTTAGTGTAGTAACAACAATAAGCATAACAACAATAAAACTAAACAATCATTTAGAGGGAGATAACTAAGAACACAGCTATCAGAAGCTGAAGGGATGGTGATCTGTTTGGTAAACAGATCACCTGTGATAATGCAGAAGGCAGATCATGAACCTGATGAACTAAAGCAAAGGATTGTAAAACAGAAAGTGAGTAGTGTGTGTTGGTGGCTGTTGGATGCATTCTGAAAGTTACTACAAGCTATTCAAAGATGAACTCAGAAAAATTTGGCCTGTTTGCAATTAGGAATGAAATGGAATAGAGAAAATCTATAAATCCAGGGATTTATATCATTAAAAGAGGCAATTGTTTCCCAGTCCCAACTAGTAAAATATAAAATCAAGAAATACTTCTAGCAAGAAAGGACCTGGAAGAAACTCAGCTTTGAAGTAAGGATCAAGTCACAAAGTATGAACCTACTATTAAAACCTCAGGATAGGAGGCCGAGGAAGGTGGATCACTTGAGGTTGGGAGTTCGAGACAAGCCTGACCAACATGGAAAAATTCCGTCTCTACTAAAAATACAAAATTAGCCAGGCATGGTGGTGCATGCCTGTAATTCCAGCTACTCAGGAGGCTGAGGCAGGAGAATCGCTTGAACCCGGGAGGTAGAGGTTGCAGTGAGCCGAGATCGTGCCATTGCACTCCAGTCAGACCAACAAGAGCAAAATTCCATCTCAGAAAAAAAAAAAAAACAGGATCAATTAAGATCTTACCCAGCATATGCTTTCAACTGGACAAAATGGCTCTGGGAAAAGGAAGAAAGGTCTAACTCTCCCACCAAAACCCAGTAAGCCCAAAGTGCTCAAAATCAAGTGAAGAGTAAGAGAGTAAGACAGCAGAAGAGAGACAGAGGAGTCAACAGGCAGGATAGCAGGAAAACAAAGAGATATGGCAAACCAAAGAAGTATATCTGGAAAAGAATTTTGTGGCTATTGGCACATGGAACACCTTATATCAGATAGATAAGAAGCCTACCTACACATATTCAATACTTAATGTCACTCTGCATCTCCCCAACTTTTAAAAGCTTCTTTAAAAGCATATTTTCCAATGCCTGCTTTAGCTGTGGAAAAGGAAGACTCTCCGAAGGCAAATCCAGGAATCATGGACAACAATGGACAGAGCAGCTTGCTGCTGTGACCACATGGGTCTTTAAGGTTGTCTCCCTTGAAAAAAGAACGAGGGAATTCCACCAGGGGAAGGAGAGAAGACCGAACATTTGGTGAACAGAAAGGGAGATAGAGTCTTTAGTGCTATTCCCCAAATATTCCTGGAGATCCCTTTGAGACACCTGGTAGGATTACAGTGACCTAAAGTTAGGCATGGCCATGTAACTGCTTTGGCCAATGATGTATGAGCAGAAGTGATGTGTGCCATTTCCAGGTGGATGCTCTGACAGCCATGATGTTGAGTTCCTTCCCCACAGACAGGATAGCCTTGAAAAGGGGTATCAAGACAAGGCCTCCTTGAGCCTGAGCCCTTGAGTGGCTACAATGAGCAGAGCTACCCTGCCAACCTACAATGGTCATGTAGCGGAAATGACAAACTTTCACTGGAATAAACCACTGATATGTTAGGGTTGTTTGTTACGGGAGCACAACACTGCCTTTCCTGACAGAACTGAGAGTGACAGATAAGGCTGGAGAGAGAAGTTAGATTGCGAAAAGCCCCTTCTCCCAGGCATAGGAATCGGAACACTCCTGGTTGTAAGGAAAAGCCAATGAAGGCTTCCAAGCAGGGGCGTTAACATGAACAGATTTGTTATTTTTTTTGGATGAAATATGCTATTTCTCAACATAAGGAGAAGATCAGCCTACTAAACCACATGAGGCACAGAGGAACACACAGAACCCTTAGGTAAAAGATATATATTTATACAAAGTCCTAAGTCTTGAAATTTCTAAATACAGGAACTCTGAAAGGAGTTATAGTCAGAGGATCAGGCAAGAAAATTTCTTTTATGCCACAAACGCTATTTCCTCTGCAGATAACTAATACTCCACAAGAAAGTTTGCCAGAGTAGAGAAAATACAAAGGAATGTAACACAGACCTGAGGTCAATTTCCAGGTGCCTGTGTGACCCAAACAAAGATACTTAACCTCTCTGGGCCTATTTCCTCACATGTTAAATCTGGTAATAATATATGTCTCTCAAGATGGTTGTGGGGAGAAAACAGCATATTTAAATTACTTAGGAGAATGCCTGGCAGATAAGTGTTTAATACATGAAACTTATTTTTATTACTGCTATAAAAAAATATTTAGAACACCAGCTCCCTGATTACAACAGAAAATTATTCAGGGCAACAGACAGAGGAGAATGTTCTCTCCTCGAGGAAGTAACTGGATCTTGTCATCACTGTAAACCTACCCCACCCCCTCCCCAGCTCAGCGCCTGGCTCACAGTAGGCTTTCAGTTACCCTCTGCAGATCAGTGAAAGCTAGGTGAGTGCCCGGAGTGAAGAAAAGTTGGCAGGTTTCCCACTGATACCAGCTGCTGTTGGTTTCTGAACACTCAAAGCCGCAAATACCTTAGGGCTGGGGGCAATGAACCCTAGGCTGAATTCCAAGTTCAGAAACAGTGAAGTCTGAATTTAGAACCTAGGAACTTAAACTGCTGCAGGTCCAACTTCAAGCCCCAGTTCTAGACAGAGGCTTGGGAAAGAGCTGACTTCTAACCCTGTTCCCCCTCTCCTCCTCCCCTCGAAGCTTCTCACAGGAAAGTACACCTGGTCCTGCCAAATCGCACTCTTATATCCTGGCATCCTATCCAGGCTCTGCGAGGATGGAAACCGCGAGGCAGGGGAGGGAAGCGGGCTGTTTGGCCACCACCTCCCTAGTGCTGCAGGCGACCCTGTCACACTAACTCCCGGCAGCCCGTTGATGTGGACGGCACCGGCCCCACCTGCAGATGAGGGAAATGAAGCTCAGAGGAGTTCCGTGATTTGCTCGCTTCACACTGTTGCAGCCTGGCCACGAAAGAACCAGGATTCCCGACTTCGGGATTCTTTCCACCACACACTTTCGTCCCTAAGGGGTGGGGGGCGGGGGAAAGATAAAATAACAACCGCGGAAAAGGAACCACTTACATGGGTCTAGCGCTTCCTAGAGGCTACTCAGGATATGGGCCCACCACCCGGCCGGGAAGGCAGAGATTTGAAGTCCAGGTTCTACCCCGGGCTCCTGAGTTCTACTGCGTTACTTTATGCGAGTGTCCCCCGCCTTCTGAGCTTGTTTTCCCGGAAGCAACTCGGCGCGGGTGGAGAGTGTGTGCGTGTGTGTGTGTGTGCGAGCGCGCATGTTGTGCGTGTTGTGTTAAGCGTGTGTGTGTTGTCCGGGGGCGGGAAGGGGAGTAGACTAACACCGGGGTTCCCCGAGTTTCGGATCGCCTACACGCTTGTTCCCATCTGGACCCTGTTACCCACTAATTGCGCCCACTATAAAAACTGCCCCTCGGAGGCAAAACTGTGATCCCCCGCGCCCTTTCCCCCACGGTCCCGGAGGATGAAGTGGGGTGCAACGGAGACTCAGCTGAGCGTCCAGTTTTGGGCAATACAAATCTCTCTGCTTCTAAGAGCAGCCAGACAACCCCGCGGACCATCGCTCCTAAACTTGACCGAGATGCAAACTTCGGAGCGTTTCTCAACGTGGGGGGCCGACTCTCGGGAGACCGCCCCCAAACTTAAGCCCCCTTAGGCTCGCCCCCAACTGGGACTTCACAGAGCCACCTTAAGGGCGGTGCTCCCGCCCCCCGGAAGTGCGGGGGGGCGGCGGACCTGGACTCTCAGCCTCCCGCCCCGCGCGGTGGCGGACGCCAGTGGATGACTTCGAGCCCCACAAGTGGGGAAACACAACCACCCCTCGCCCGCACCCTTGACCCAAAACAACTGGCCGGGTTCCCTGGCCTCCCGGGTCCCCGCATCCCCTGCATCCCAGTCCGCAGCCGTGAACTTGAGCCCCCTCCGTCAGAGGTTGCGAGCGTCCGCCCGCTCGCGGCAGCCACCGTCACTAGACAGTCAAACCCCAAGACGTCAGCCCACAATGCACCGGGCGGGCCGGGAAAAACGGCCCGGGGAGGGGACCGGGGAAGAGAGGGCCGAGAGGCGTGCGGCAGGGGGGAGGGTAGGAGAAAGAAGGGCCCGACTGTAGGAGGGCAGCGGAGCATTACCTCATCCCGTGAGCCTCCGCGGGCCCAGAGAAGAATCTTCTAGGGTGGAGTCTCCATGGTGACGGGCGGGCCCGCCCCCCTGAGAGCGACGCGAGCCAATGGGAAGGCCTTGGGGTGACATCATGGGCTATTTTTAGGGGTTGACTGGTAGCAGATAAGTGTTGAGCTCGAGCTGGATAAGGGCTCAGAGTTGCACTGAGTGTGGCTGAAGCAGCGAGGCGGGAGTGGAGGTGCGCGGACTCAGGCAGGCAGACAGACACAGCCAGCCAGCCAGGACGGCAGTATAGTCCGAACTGCAAATCTTATTTTCTTTTCCACCTTCTCTCCAACTGCCCAGAGCTAGCGCCTGTGGCTCCCGGGCTAGTGTTACGAGGAGTGCCCAAAGAGCCTGGTCTCCAGCCGCCCCCAGGAGGAGAGCCCTGCTGCCCAGGCGCTGTTGACAGCGGTGGCGAGCAGCGGTACCCACGCGCCCGCCGGGGGAAGTCGGCGAGCGACTGCAGCAGCAAAGAACTTTCTCTGCCCGGAGGACCGGAGACAACTGGCCCAGAGTCCCGGAGCGAACTTTTGCAAGCCTTTCCTGCGTCTTAGGCTATTCGGCGGCGGTAAAGACCAGGAGGCGGCGGACAGCCACGCAAAAGAAGAAGGACGTGCGCTCAGCTTCGCTCGCACCGGTTGCTGAACTTGGGCGAGCGCGAGCCGCGGCTGCCGGGCGCCCCCTCCCCCTCGCAGCGGAGGAGGGGACAAGTCGTCGGAGTCCGGGCGGCCGAGACCCGCCGCTGGTCGGCCTCTGCGGGTAGGCACTGATCCGCGCCGCCGGGAGAGCCGCTGCTCTGGGAAGCGAGTTCGCCCGCGGACTCCAAGGAACGGCGGCTCCCGAAGAGCGCTCAGTGAGTGACCGCGACTTTTCAAAGCCGGGTAGCGCGCGCGCGAGTCGACAAGTAAGAGTGCGGGAGGCATCTTAATTAACCCTGCGCTCCCTGGAGCGAGCTGGTGAGGAGGGCGCAGCGGGGACGACAACCAGCGGGTGCGCGCGCTCTTAGAGAAACTTTCCCTGCCAAAGGCCCCGGGGGGCACGGGTGTCCCCCGCTTGCCAGAGCGCTGTTGCGGCCTCGAAACTTCAGCACGCAGCCCAAACTAACCTCACGTGAAGTGACGGACTGTTCTATGACTGCAAAGATGGAAACGACCTTCTATGATGATGCCCTCAACGCCTCGTTCCTCCCGTCCGAGAGCGGAGCTTATGGCTACAGTAACCCCAAGATCCTGAAACAGAGCATGACCCTGAACCTGGCCGACCCAGTGGGGAGCCTGAAGCCGCACCTCCGCGCCAAGAACTCGGACCTCCTCACCTCGCCCGACGTGGGGCTGCTCAAGCTGGCGTCGCCCGAGCTGGAGCGCCTGATAATCCAGTCCAGCAACGGGCACATCACCACCACGCCGACCCCCACCCAGTTCCTGTGCCCCAAGAACGTGACAGACGAGCAGGAGGGCTTCGCCGAGGGCTTCGTGCGCGCCCTGGCCGAACTGCACAGCCAGAACACGCTGCCCAGCGTCACGTCAGCGGCGCAGCCGGTCAGCGGGGCGGGCATGGTAGCTCCAGCGGTAGCCTCGGTGGCAGGGGGCAGCGGCAGCGGAGGCTTCAGCGCCAGCCTGCACAGCGAGCCGCCCGTCTACGCCAACCTCAGCAACTTCAACCCAGGCGCGCTGAGCAGCGGCGGCGGGGCGCCCTCCTACGGCGCGGCCGGCCTGGCCTTTCCCGCGCAACCCCAGCAGCAGCAGCCGCCGCCGCAGCCGCCGCACCACCTGCCCCAGCAGATGCCCGTGCAGCACCCGCGGCTGCAAGCCCTGAAGGAGGAGCCTCAGACAGTGCCCGAGATGCCTGGCGAGACGCCGCCCCTGTCCCCCATTGACATGGAGTCCCAGGAGCGGATCAAGGCGGAGAGGAAGCGTATGAGGAACCGCATTGCTGCCTCCAAGTGCCGAAAAAGGAAGCTGGAGAGAATCGCCCGGCTGGAGGAAAAAGTGAAAACCTTGAAAGCTCAGAACTCGGAGCTGGCGTCCACGGCCAACATGCTCAGGGAACAGGTGGCACAGCTTAAACAGAAAGTCATGAACCACGTTAACAGTGGGTGCCAACTCATGCTAACGCAGCAGTTGCAAACATTTTGAAGAGAGACTGTTGGGGGCTGAGGGGCAACGGAGAAAAAAAATAACACAGAGAGACAGACTTGAGAACTTGACAAGTTGCGACGGAGAGAAAAAAGAAGTGTCCGAGAACTAAAGCCAAGGGTATCCAAGTTGGACTGGGTTGCGTCCTGACGGCGCCCCCAGTGTGCACGAGTGGGAAGGACTTGGCGCGCCCTCCCTTGGCGTGGAGCCAGGGAGCGGCCGCCTGCGGGCTGCCCCGCTTTGCGGACGGGCTGTCCCCGCGCGGACGGAACGTTGGACTTTTCGTTAACATTGACCAAGAACTGCATGGACCTAACATTCGATCTCATTCAGTATTAAAGGGGGGAGGGGGAGGGGGTTACAAACTGCAATAGAGACTGTAGATTGCTTCTGTAGTACTCATTAAGAACACAAAGCGGGGGGGGAGGGCTGGGGAGGGGCGGCAGGAGGGAGGTTTGTGAGAGCGAGGCTGAGCCTACAGATGAACTCTTTCTGGCCTGCCTTCGTTAACTGTGTATGTACATATATATATTTTTTAATTTGATGAAAGCTGATTACTGTCAATAAACAGCTTCATGCCTTTGTAAGTTATTTCTTGTTTGTTTGTTTGGGTGTCCTGCCCAGTGTTGTTTGTAAATAAGAGATTTGGAGCACTCTGAGTTTACCATTTGTAATAAAGTATATAATTTTTTTATGTTTTGTTTCTGAAAATTCCAGAAAGGATATTTAAGAAAATACAATAAACTATTGAAAAGTACTCCCCTAACCTCTTTTCTGCATCATCTATAGATACTAGCTATCTAGGTGGAGTTGAAAGAGTTAAGAATGTCAATTAAAATCACTCTCAGTGCTTCTTACTATCAAGCAGTAAAAACTGTTCTCTATTAGACTTTAGAAATAAATGTTCCTGATGTACCTGCTTCTATGGTCAGGTTATACTCTTCTTCCCCCAGCTATCTATATGGAATTGCTTACCAAAGGATAGTGCGATGTTTCAGGAGGCTGGAGGAAGGAGGGGGGTGTTGCAGTGGAGAGGGACAGCCCACTGGGAAGTCAAACATTTCAAAGTTTGGGACTGTATCAAGTGGCATGTGCTGTGACCATTTATAATGTTAGTAGAAATTTAACAATAGATGCTTATTCTCAAAGCAGGAATTGGTGGCAGATTTTACAAAAGATGTATCCTTCCAATTTGGAATCTTCTCTTTGACAATTCCTAGATTAAAAGATGGCCTTTGCTTATGAATATTTATAACAGCATTCTTGTCACAATAAATGTATTCAAATACCAATAACAGATCTTGAATTGCTTCCCTTTACTACTTTTTTCTTCCCAAGTAATATACTGAAGCTTTTATTTTTAGTTGCTGAGGTTAACATTGCTGCAATCTGAAGTGACTTGAAAATTAAGAAGCAAAGAATTTAGGAAGAGTCAAACTGGAAGTTGTGATCTGAATGAAACAGTCTCCCAATTTCATTAATTCCCTCCTCTCTACTACCACCCTTTACCCCCAAATAAATACCTATGTCTAAGGAAACTAGCAGTTTAGCATTTTGGATCTGTCTATAGTTTATTTCTTAATTTGTTTCTCAAATAATCAACCTTGTTTAAGTAATTATAGAATCAGTCTCAAAAGATAGTAATCTAATACTATGGAAAAGATTCACAAGAGAAAACATGAACACCAACTCAATGATTACATGCATAAATCAAACCTCAGCTCTAGGGAAATGGGAAACTTAAATTCTGACTACAGATGTAACTTAGGAGATCAACAAGGCAGTGCTCAACAAGGGAACAATTTTTTGCTTGGTTGCTTTTCATCCCAAGAGCCAGTGTGATTATCAGGCAGCAAAAGCAATTTGATATCCAGGAATATTTCACAAACCACTAATTGAGGCAGGGCTGTTTGCTCATTAGCAATGTTCTAGTACCCAATAGGTCTGGGAGTGCTAATATCCTGCCTGTGGCTGTAAATCCAAATACACAGAGTTTCTCCTTAGGAGTATCTCTAGGAGTGGAAGAGATTGGACAGGCTTGTTAGCTTCGGGTATACTCTCCCTTGTAATAACACTTCTTGAACAAAGGGTTACTGGGAGCAGAGCCCGGTTTGCCAAACTGAATTTGCCGATGTCAGCAACCCGGAAGGTGAGATGATTTTGACCATATGTAGAAATAGCAGAGGGACAATAAAGCACTTTGGGG
Organism: Mandrillus leucophaeus; assembly: GCF_000951045.1. Taxonomy (NCBI): domain Eukaryota; kingdom Metazoa; phylum Chordata; class Mammalia; order Primates; family Cercopithecidae; genus Mandrillus; species Mandrillus leucophaeus. The sequence continues at coordinate 8,575,430 of NW_012101365.1, read as the reverse complement.
TGGAGCTCTGTGGAAGCTAAACAAGAGCCAACTAGAAAAAATAAGCAGGCTGGGGAATTAATTACCTGCAAAGGTAGACTAAGCCCAGACAACAGTACAGCACAGAAAAGCCACACCACTCCCCAGTTTGCTTTAGATTTCAGTGTTAAAAAAAAAAAAAAAAGCCTGAAACTCAGGCCTATCCCCATGCCTGATTGTTTCAATTAACATTCTAAATGTATAGTCTTGAAATTCTAACCATTCTAACCAAAAGGGGCGAAAATAAATAATTGTAGTAGAGGAAATTAACCATGATCTCTGGTAAATTTTGGAGACAAAAGATTAACTGCTTATAAACACTTAATGGTTAACTTCATTATGGGCCTTCAATGAGTTAATCTTTAGGTAACACTAATAGTTGGAGCAGATGAAGCTAGTGACACATAGTCATTAATCCTCTTAATTTGTTTTACACATATATGTTACATATATAAAATAATTCAATCAGGGACATAACCCTCTGTGTCTATCAAGACAGAGGGTTCATGAACTCAATGAAAATGCCCAGAAAGTTGTGTGTGTGTGTCTGTACACACTCTTCTGAGGAGAGAGATTATTGCTTTTATTTGACCCTCCCAGAGTTCCATGACTCAAAAAAAAAAAAAAAAAAAAAGTTGATAAACCACGAACTGACCAGCTTACATGCCCACTATCAGAAACATATCTTTGTATGAATCTAAATCCCTTGCTTTTTCACCCCTTCATGTTTCTGCTTGCATGTATTTGCCTGGAATACCTTTCCTTCTAGTTCAACTGATAAATCCTACCCATTCTTCAAGTTTTGGCGTAAGTGACACCTTCTCTGTAAAGCTTCTGTTGGTAACTCCATCTTCAAAGGGAATTAATAATTCCCTAGTGAGCATGATAACATTTCATGAAAAATCCTATGATAGCACTTACCAAAATGTGTTATGAACCTCTGTGTCTCCCGGTCAGAACCCTATCCTCTTCATCAATGGACTCCCAAACTTCTAATGCAGCGCCTAGCATATAGTAGATGTTCCTGAAATAAACGTTTGATGACTGAAAGAACAAGTGAGCTCAAACCCTCCTCCAACATAATTCCAAGTCTCAGTTTCTTCTCGTAAATATACTTCATTCATTTCCAGGTGCACAACTCGCGATGGATCAACCTTCGCCTCCTCAAAGTCAAACCTGGCCAACCCTCAAGTTCTAAAGCCTAGTTCTTAGTGAGTGTTCTTAAAAGAATTAAACTGTTAACACATTCATACATCCAGCCACACACAGTGTCCCTTCCTGCCTCCACTAATACAAGTGGGCATCTGCTTACATTAAATGGGTCTGCCTGAAACATTAGTTTTAAAGGTAGAAATGAAGGAGGATAGTAATTGTGTCCTTGGGCAGGCACAAAAACAGTTCCAGATGTGTCTTCATTAAAAACAACCAGCTTTATTGGTAATGACAGAGGGGACTTTCTGTTAGTAAAGTTAGACATATTTCAGGGGTCCAGAAATTAGTACCCAATGTTTGCTTGCTGAGACAGGAATCATGCTAATCCATCTATTCCTCCATGTCATTTCATTACTAGAGAAGTGCATTGGTTGAACCAAGGAAAGAGACCATGACTTCTAGTTTGATTGCCCCTTGCCTCCTCCACCTACCTCTATGGTGGTCAAGTAGGATCTCAAAGAAGAGAGGAAGAGGGTTATAAGCTGGGATGGCCCCAGAAGGTAAAACTATTCTTTCCGAACTCTAGAACCTAACTTGAGTTGTTTGGTTTTGGACTTTTGGACATCACAAAGCAGGGCATTCCTCTGGTCCTGGGTCTCTCTGGGACCCTGTGCTTGGCTGTGGGGATTCAATGATGAGCAAAATATAATCGCTTCTCAGGGAACTCACATTCTGGTAGAGGGGAATGTGGAGATGAAATAGAAACTATTCTAATTGCACAAGATATATGCTATAAGAAAAAGGTGCCAGATGGGAGCAGAAGGAGGCATTATTAGAAAATGCTTTATGGGAGAGGTGACATTTGAGCTGATCCAGTGGGCCTTACCAGGCAGAAAAGATTGGGAAGAAACTTGCATGCAAAGGCAGAGAAGTATGAGAAAACATCTTGTGTTTAGGGACCTGAAAGCTGCTTAGAGAAGCTTGGAACAAAGGTGCGAGAAGAAAACTGAAGGGAGAAGAAGCAGGGAAGTTGAAGGCTTGGGTTGAGAATTAATATCCATTCCATGTTATCCTATAGGTGATGGAGAAAGTAGGTGAATTTGAAACAGAGTGGGGACATAATACCCTCAAGTTGAGAAAGATTCATGCTGGCAACAGTTTAGAGGATGAAGAAGAGGCTAGGTAAGGGATGAAATACCAAAGATAGGTTTTTACTTTTATTTAGAATGCCTGTGGTATTTAAAGTAGTCTTAGAGTTGGGGAAGAAATGGGAAGAAGATGGTTTGGTCCAGGCTACATCGTGCCACCTTTCTTCTTATGCAACTTTCTGACGAGTTAGGCCTAAAGAGGGATACCAGGAGATTTACTTTCCTCTTATGCTACTTGTTTCATGCTTACGTTTTCCTCTCCATTGGGTCCATTTGATACCTGAAAGAAAATCATCTTACAAAATGGTCTAGAGCCCACCTGTTCAGAGTCAGGAAGCTCAAATAAACAGATGTGAATGAAACAGACCTGCAACCGTGTAGGCCAGGCCTTCCAGGTTTACGGCACAGAGTTGGTCCTCACTGCTGCAAGACCAAACTTGACTTTATCTGGTCACCTAGAATTGATTTAAGCTCAATGAGGCTGGTTGACCCAAACTTTATAAACTCCTTGATATATAAACAAATTCTGTTGGGGAACTGATAATAACATTTTACATTCCCATAGCACTCATTTTCTACTACAAGTAATATTGAAATCCTATTTTGTGCCAGAAACCAGGAACACAGAAGAATGAAAGCAACAGGATGCCTTCCCTCACGGAGTTTCTCATCTAGCTAAAAGAAACAGTAAATAAACACACAAGGCCAGGCATGGTGGCTCACACCTGTAATTCCAGCATTTTGGGACGCTGAGGTGGCCTTATTACTTGAGGTCAGTGGTTCGAGACCAGCCTGGCCAACGTGGTGAAACCCTGTCTGTCTACTGAAAATACAAAAATTAGCTGGGCATGGTGGTGGGTGCCTGTAATCCCAGCTACTCAGGAGGCTGAGGCAGGAGAATCGCTTGAACCCAGGAGGTGGAAGTTGCAGTGAGCTGAGATGGCGCCACTACATTCCAGCCTGGGCGACAGAGGCTAGATTCTGTCAAGAAGGAAGCAAGGAAGGGAGGGAGGGAGGGAGGGAGGGAGGGAGGCACACAAATAAATATATGATTAAAGTGTAATGAAGAAAAAGAACTGGGCAGTAATAAAGATAAGATCTAAATTGGGTTGGCAACAAAGTATTTCTGGAGAACTACTTGAGTTGAGAATTCTTAGACTAAGAGTTCCCCAGGTGAAGAGCAGATGAATAGGAGTGGGACATCCCAAGTGGAGAATCAGCATGAGGGAGAGCCTGGGAAAGACTCTGGTGCACCCTAGTAGTTATAAGAAGGCCTGAATCCCTGGAGTATACTGAGCAAAAGAAACAGTGTTGAGCAATGACATTTTGTACTCACCCATCCATACTCTTGTAGTTTCCAAAGCTCTTTTGCCTCTTCTATCTCGTGCTATTTTCACCACTGTTCTAGGGATGCCCATTGATAGTAGTCATGTTTAAAGGGAGCAGAAGCTGAGGCTCCTAGTGAGTTTTAAGTGCTTTTGTTCAGGCCATGGCTCCAGTAACTGGTGGGGAACAATTTGGTCCCCAGGCATCAAGAACCATACTTTTCTCCTATATTGTTCCAGGAAACAGAAACCCTGGTGACCTTGGGACTCTTACTCAGTGCACACCCCTACGTCTACATCAAGGACCCTGAGGACTGAATTAGTCATCAGAAGGTTCTTTGATGTGCACAGCATCTGAGCAAAGGTAATCAGATAGTCTCCTGGGATATTTCGTCCATGCCGCAGCAATGTCTAATGAACCCTCCTTGCCCTTCTGCAAACTCCCCCTCTCTGGAGAGAACAGAACACTTCTGCGCTGAGAAACCCTGACAGTTTCTTGCTACACAAACTTCCTTCATGTACATCTAATAAAAAATATTGCTTGATGATTGCTTCATTATTGCTTCAAACAATTGTGTTACCAGATCACCAATACATTTATTGCTTTCTTAGGTTGTACTCACTGGTCCCCTGGACAGAATTTGAGTATTTCCCAAATATCCTGAGGATTGTACATTCATCACCTTGGGCTGATGACTAATCTCTTCCAGGGTGTATTGATTGATCTTAGGTTCATGCTTGAAGGGGGAACTTTTCCTGATATTATGTTATCCTGGAGAAAGATGGGCAGGCACCTGAGTTGTTCTATTATTGACCATTCTACCAGTTAAGATGTTTGCAGGGGCCAGCAACAGAACATGCAACGTAAACCAGAAGTCCAGATATGAAACAAGTCCACAAGTGGCTAATGTAGTGGTTTAATGACATAATCATGGGTTCAGGTGCCTCCTGTCTTTTCATTTGACCATTCTCAGTGTGTCAAGGAAGTTTCTTGTGGGCACTCAAGATACCTGCAGCAGTTCCGGCATCATAAGTCAACACAATAGTCACCAGCAATGCAGGAATGTTTACTACCATCTTTCTGTTTTTATTAACAAGAGAAACTTTCCTAGCAGCTCCCCACCTCCACCCCAGTAGACTTACCTCTTGTCCCATTGGACAGGAGCAGGTCATATTCCCAGACTCAAAATCATTCATGACTAGGAAATGAGCCCACCATGATTGCTTGCACTTTGCCATCTCCTACCTCCTTGAACTTAAGTGAGAGGGCTTCTGACTTGCATCAGCCAATGAAATGCAAGCAATGGTGACATATAACATCCAGATAGATGCCAAGAGAGCAAGTACAAGATTCAACATCTTCCCTTTTCTTTGCCTTGGCAACTGAGGACACACAGGAATGCAATGCCCATCAGCCTGTGTTCCTAAATGATAGTGATGTAGACAGAGTCCATTCTCCTCTCCCACAACTCCCAACCACCAGCATACCTACAGTGACCATTTAGCATGAGCAAAATCCTCCAACAATTTGTTGCTTTAAGGCACTGAATTTGAGGGTTGCTTGTTCTCATAGCATTATCTAGCATATTCTAACTCCAGTCGGAACCAACAGTAGGAACAATATCCTCTGGTAGGAACCAATAAAGCCTGCCACAAGCATAATAAAAACTGACATGTACATAATATTTATAATATATACCATTTGCTAAATTTCTCCTATGTAGCAGATATTGTGCTAGGACTTCCAGGGTAGGTGTTAAGGGGAAATGGAGCATCAGATCTTATCCAACTTTATGAAATAAGTGACTGGTGGAAGCTCAAGCTGAATCCAACTCTTCCTGACTCCAAATAACTTGCTTTGTCCACATAGGACCTTGCTCCTGAATGATACTGCCACGGAAATTTCTATCTCATTGAACTCTACAACTTCTCTACCACACAGGCACTGTTATTTCATTTTGTATATGAGGAACTGAGATTTAGAGAAAAAAGCTATCTTGCCAAACTTCAGAGCTAGAAAGACACCAGAGCCTCTGCCCTTCCCACTGTTCCTCACTACACTTCTGAACAAAAACATCAGGAATTGAGGTATTATGAGTTAGGGGAGAGAACTGAGGTGTTATGATTTAGAGGCATGCAGATTTTGGAGTAAAGTGCCCCTGCATTAAATCTAGCTTCTGCCACTTGTAGCTGGGGAGCCTGGAGCCAGTCCCTTACTATTGATGCTCATCCTCAATTTCTTTCTTTGCAAAATGAGCCAATCATGGCTGCCACAGAAGGTTGTTGGGAGGAACATATATGTAAAGCACTTATATACAGCAGGCACAGAATAATTAGCTAGTTTTTACTGTCAACTTGTTAATTTAAGAAAAAAAATCAGGAATACACACACACACACACACACACACACACACACACACAGCCCTAGCTGAAATAAAAACATTTCCCATTAAGATTCAACGAGGTCTCACAGGGCCTACTTCTTGGTCATATAAGGGCTGGCAGGTCCTCTCTGTGGGCTGGAGAAAAGTTTTGTTTCCCCAGCTGCACTCGCAGGGGAATACTCTGCAGGCACTGCATTGTGAACCTGTTTGGCTTGGCTCAGAGGCCTGTCAGCACATTCAGGAAGTGAAGTCAGAAAGAGGCAGGATTTCAAACAGAGCCAGCTGCACACAAATGCCCAGGCAGTGAAATGCCTTATTCGAGCAGGGTGCCTATCAGCCTGGGTTGCCCTGGGTGCTGTCAAAGAAGCCTCTGAGAGTGGCTCTGTGCCAGAAAAGGAAGACGCAATCACCAGCACCCAGGCTAAGGCCACAGCTTCCACAACAGGGCAGCCTGGGGGCTGTGCAGGGGTCATCTCAGCCAGTCTCCTGCCTTAGGCTCTCTGAGCTTGCTCTAAACCTGAGCTCTCTGAACTTGCTAGGTGGAGGGGCTAATGTTTATCTCCTGGGAGTCTTGAAGTCAAGGTGTGAGGTTGAGAGGAGAGATGAGGAGAAGGACAGCAAAATGAAGGAATGGGTTACCAATGTTGGGGAGAGGGAAGAGAACAGGATGAAGTGCCTAAGAGCATACAGAATCCTGAGAAAGAACCATGCTGCCACTCGCCAGCCATATTCGCATGCCGAGGAAACAGCAGTGGCTAAAACCTGAATTCTAATATCAACCTCGAGCTGTCAGTGGGAAAATATTTCACTTGTCTAAGCCTCAGTTTCATTCACTGTGAAATGGAGATAATATAATACCTACTCCCATTGTATTGTTGTAAGGATTAAATAGGTCAATATATGTAAAACAGCTTAACCTAGTGCCAGCAAATCATAAATGTATTAGTTAGAATTCCATGGTTGCAAGAGGCAGGAAACTTAGTTTTAAATGTAAAGGATTTTTATTGAAATACATCAGTGAAAAGCCATCATAGATGTAGCTCCAGACATGGCTATATACAGGGCTCAAATGGTATCATCAGGCTTTGATTTCTCTCTATCACTCATCTTGCTATGGGAAGTGTTAGCTTCATCTTCAGTCTCCATGTGGCAGTGTCCAGAAACTCCCAACTCTCCATCCATAGGGGTCAGAGGGCTACAGCAATTTCTCACAGCCTCCCAGAATTATGCTTCATTGATCTAACTGGGTCTCATATCCATCCAATCACTATGGCGAAGGGGTAAAGTGGGATATATTGATCAGCTTAAGTGTAGGTCAAGTGCCCACCTCCGAAACCAAGGTTGTGGAGTCATTCAAAGCACATGGCCAGACAGGGAGGAAAGAGGGTATCTTCAAAGGAAAATCAGGATCTAGGAGGGAGTAGATACTGGGGAGATCAGAAGAAAATGTCAACTACTAGAGCTCATCCATTTAGTGATTATTGTTGCTGTTAATATTATCAAACCTTGCAGCCCAGGCTAGAGGTATCTACTGCCTTTCTAAGACTGGGTCACAATGCATAACTCATTATTGACTTTTTGGTCTCTTAATGGGCAATTCTGGTCAATGTCTTCTCAAGTCTTATCTTAAGAAAGTGAATAACGGGCCGGGCGCAATGGCTCACGCCTGTAATCCCAGCACTTTGGGAGGCCGAGGCAGGTGGATCACGAGATCAAGAGAGATCAGCCCGGCCAACATGGTGAAACCCCGCCTCTACTAAAAATACAAAAATTAGCTGGGCATGGTGGTGCACGCCTGTAATCCCAGCTACTCGGGTGGCTGAGGCAGGAGAATCACTTGAACCAGGGAGTCAGAGGTTGCAGTGAGCTGAGATCATGCCACTGCACTCCAGCCTGGCAACAGAGCAAGACTCTGTCAAAAAAAAAAAAAAAAAAAAGAAGAAGAGGAAGAAAAAAGAAAAGAAAAGAAAACATGGTTCCTTCAGAGGGAGGGGACAAGGTAGGAGGGGAGGCCATAGGGGCAGGTGGTTCCAGATGGTATGTGGTTTAACTTACCATGTCTGAATATAGTACCCTCAAGTCATCAACAATCTGAGCGGCCAGATGATGGTGAGCAAAGAAAACCCAGGTTTTTTCTGAAAATCACACTGCTTCATTCTTAAAGCAGAACCATTCTTGTGGTAGTTGCCTCCGCACTACCTTGTGTAAAACTGACAATAGCCCCTCAAAGTAATTATCACAGGCCTGTTCTCAGGCAAGGAAACTGAGATCCAGAGTCATTACAGAAAATAGCTAAGGCCCCATGACTGCAGGAGGCAGGAGCAGCATTTGATTTTAAGTTCAAGCTCTTGATCATGAAATCAAACCACCTCTGAAGAAGAAAATGAAAAACATTTAAAATTTTATAACATTCCAATGACTCAGCAACATCACACTCCCTAGTGATACCTTGACACATAGTAGGTTTGCAACAAATGCCGATATTTTTTCCTTAATGTAGAAGGCGAATGGGGGAATTCCAGGGGCCTTTTTATTTTCTCCCTCATCCGTATCTGGGCTTTCTGCCCCTGCTGTTTTAAATTCCATTTGAAATGAAAAAAATACATAACTAAAAACCATTCTCTGCCAAGCCATTTGGATTTAAAACAGATGGGCAGAAACCTGGAAGGAGTCAGGATTCTCCCTAATATATCAAATATTGCAGCCAGCGCCCATCTGAGAGGCTTTGCTGCATTTTGTAAAGAAAACAGGCCATATTTTGAAAATGGATGAGTAAGTTTCACTGTTTTGACTTGTTTCAAGGTCTGGAGGCCAGGCCTGGTTTTGATCTGACAGGTCTGAGTCTCCAACCATAGGTTATTTCTGTGCAAAGATTCGAAGAGGCAGCACGCTCACCAGGCACAGACCTGAAACGGTGTCCCTTTGAAGACTTCTTCAGTAGGTCTTAAGTGGGATTTGGTGCCCATTGTGGAATCACAGTAATGAGCCCAAAACTAATGTTTTTCATTACACCAGCAAATCAGTCAGCCCCTCTGTTTGCTCAGGTGTGCAGCTGTGTGCCCCATGCCCTGATCTCTACACAGTAACAAAATAAATATTTTTTGAAGGAAGAAATTAAAGATGAAGGAATGCCACAACTGATGGGGTGGGGGAAGCGAGAGATAGGAGACTCTGGTCTCTTTAAAGTAGGATAATATATTTGCTATACAATATCTTTACTAATTGGCCAACCTCTAGTCCGTGAAGAAGAACAGAATCTACTAACGAAGTGGCAGGATTCATCCAATCAATTACTAAACACATCACAACTCCGCAGGGGGCTCCTTAGACTCGAAAAACAGTGCCGGTAGTTGGCGCCAGAGGGCAGGTTCACTGCTTCTCCGGGTTTAAAGGATGAGAAAAAGCCCAGTCAACAAATTGGGCTGGGACAAAAGTATGGGCGTCGTCCGCCTTCAGAGGGGACCAAGTATAAATACTTTTTTTTTTTTTTAACAGAGTGGGGAATTACATGTGCTGGAAACGTCCTTGCTCCACCAGCCGGACGCCAGAAAGCAAGCGCCAAACACTGTTTGCAGGACAGCTCTTATTTCAGGAATGAAGACTAAGGCTCAGCAGGTAGGAGGCCTTGAGAACTAGCACGGAATTTCCAAGAGGCCCACGCTGCGATGGAGCTGCGGAGTGCTTGGCTCAGGGAACTCACTGGATAATGAGACAAGAGACACTTGCGATACTGGAATAAACGCATCCAAACTCATCTACATTAACAGGGGCACCAGCTTACTATGCTGGGGAAGATTTGAAGATCAAGAGTTAGACAGAACTGAGTTGAAATCTTAGATACATGACTTTGGGTAAGTCTCTTTCCTTCACCGGGCAACAGTTTACTTACGCATGGAATAGGTGTCATTGTTGTAAAGGAGGGAAGTGTTGATTTTTGGAAAACGCTTAGCACAACACTCAACTCTTCCGATCATATCACTAAACATATCAAACATATCAAACAACTCTTCCAATCATATCACTAAAACCCATTCAGGTGGGAATCAGGATCATGCTGGGTGGGAAAAACAACCTTCTCATTTGTGTCATCCCTGTGCCTATATGTGCTGACTCTCCATGAGCTTATCACAGTATTTTGCGTTTTTAAACTTCATGCAGGCCATCAGGTTGGGTACTCTTTTAATATGAGCGCTACTTTGCAAAGTCCACTTTGCATCCGCAGCATCTATCACAGTCCCCGGAATGTGATAACATCTGTTAAATACACAAGTTTTTGTTAGGAACAAGTTGTTCCAACCCACCATGCTGAGTGATTCAGATACAGTATTATGGCCACATCTTTTCCTTCACTGTGCTCAGCAAAGAAAGAAAATACTACAAACCCAGTGATGAAAATGAATTTTGAATTTTTAGCCAAAGACCAAATAGGAGCCAGATGCTGAGCAGCCATCTTCGGGAAGGGCCAACTCAACCAGCCAAGGCTCAAAATAAATTCCAAGGCAGAATTACAACATTCGAAGCAATTCTATGATTTTGGTGTCATAGCTGAAGACTTGGACATATGGCATTCTCGTCTATGCATGCCAAAGAGAGCGATGGAGAGGGAAAGGAGGGAAGGACCTGGACAGAAGCAAATGTCAGGAAGCCAACAAGATCAGGGATGCCAAGCTGGAGCCAATACATAGGAAAAGGTGGAGGCCATGGGCTGGCTATCATGAGTCATATAGACTTGGTCACTTAGTAGCCCTTTGATTGGGTAAAGTTACTTGATTGCTGGGAGGCTTAATCTCTTCATCTATAAAATGGGGTGTATTAGTCAGGATAGGTTAATCTGTGCTGTGGTAACAAACTGAAATCTCAATGACTTCACAGAACAAACATTAATTTTTACCCACCCAAAGTTAAGTCAGTGGGAATCCTCCTACATCCAGTGACTTAGGATCCCATTTTCTTCTATCTCATGATGCTACTATCTCATCATTGGCTTCCAATGTTACTGTGTCAAGAAAGAGAGAGCTTGAGAAGTTATACTGGCTCTTAGGTGCCTCAGCACACAAGCAATGTATGTAATTTCTGCTTGGAGCTTATTGGTCAGAATAAGACACATGGCCCAGTCAACTGCAAGGAAGACTGGGAAATGTGGAAGAGTGTAAGTATTTGGGGAACACTAAATATGCCTGCCCCACAGGGTAATAATTAACTCAATCAGAACTGGATTTCATTGCGTAAAACACAGCAGCTAAATAACTCTTTTAATGGCTTTAAGGAGTTAGAGATTCATTTTGCCTGTTATAAAAAGTTCGGAGGAAGGCACTGCAGCAGCTCCACAGCCATCAGGGTCATAGGCTCCTTCTCTGTTTCTGTTCCACCATTCTTTGCATACGGCTTCCATCCTAAAGTCACTTCGTGGTTACAAGGTGCCCTCCAGCTATTATGTCCACATTGCCACTAATATTTCTCAGCAATACAAGGCACACTATCAGCATTAAAGAGCTTTCTCTGAAGCTTACCCAGCAACTTCTATTTATATTCTTTGGCTACTCCTAGTTGCAAGGAAAGCTGGGAAGTGTAGTCTTTAACATCTGTGAATGGGAGAGTGAATACTGGGTAGGTAACTAGCAGTTCATACCAAAATAATATTTAATTCATGGGTTTGTGATGAGTACTATACAAAAGCTAAAAGCACTGCTCAGGACCTGATCTTTGCAAGTGCCCAATATATGTTAGTTGTGGGGGTCTTTTGTCATTCTTATTTTTATTAACCAGGTCATCATTTAGGAAGCCAGACTTTGGTGGCAGCATCTCAGGGACCTGTCAAGGAAATTGATGAGTCTCTCGTCTTAGTAGGGAGAACATGGAAGAGCACAGCAGGATATAAGAGCACCAGGTCTTGGGTTAGGGATTAGGACAGGGAAATGGTCAGCACTCAAGAGGAAGGACCAACGCAGAATGTCATTCTGCTGGGCTGGGCCAAGCCAGCAGGGAGAAGGAAGGAGGGCAGGCCAAGTGGCAGAATATGGCAGCTATAGGTTTTCCTGAGGTTAACTTTGTTTGAGAGATGTCATTGGCAGGGAAGAGAATTCAAGAAAATATTGTGAAAGACCAGAAATTATCCCAGCGACTGCCTCAGTTGGCACCTTTAAGAAGTTAGCATCTCTTGCACTCTTAACTTTGCACCCTCCCCCTTTCTACTCACTGACCTCACTCCATCTCTGCAATGTCACCTCACCTCTTCACTTGATTTCTGTCCCCACAAATCTCAGCCCTTCTTGCTGCCATTGCTTTTTCCCTCTTTTATTCAGCCTGAGTACTTACTTCCTGAGTACTTACCAAGAGCCAGACATAATTTTTTGTACTAGGGATACAGTGGGGAATAAGATAGGCAAACTCCCTTGTTTTATGAAGTCTACATGATGCTTTGGCCTCTTTCCTCCTTGGAATGGTGCCTTCTAGGTAATTCCTCTGGAACTTCTGGAAGCCCCTGGGACTTTTCATTCGGTATCCTGCATGCAACTCACCCACCACCTCTTTAGTCCTATTCCTGAGGATGAAATCAAAACTCATAGTCACTACAACCCAGATATTAGGGAGATGACTTAATTCTAAGTCCTACCCAGTAAAAAATTGAGACTCTTCATACCTCACTTTAGAGTTGGCTCAGAAACAGGGCAGGGTTAAGCCTATGGGTGGAAGCATTAATGGCCTCACCTGGGAAAAGCTGGAGAAGAAAACAAGTAAAATTAACAAGGTAGGAGAGACCAACCTGTATAATTTCAATTATTTGGGTAGAAAAGTGAATAACTTCTTTTTTCAGTTAGGGTCCTTGATTGCAAGCAACATAAATGGACTCTAGGTAACTTACATAGAAGAGGTGTCCTGGAAGAATATGGGGCATCAACATCGCAAATAAGATTTGAAGGAGAAGCTGAAGGGTCAGGCCTCAGAAAGAACAGGATCCAGAGCAGCTCAGGGAATTTGTTTGAGTTCCATGTCTCTGTTAGAGAAAATGGTCCCCAGTCACATGTCTATGCTTTTTATCCATACCCAAGAGACAAATTCTTTGAAGAGAGAGGGATATTATGGTCCTAGTTTGAGTTACATTTCTACTTCTTCCCATCTGCAGCCCAAATGACAATTTCTATCAAGTCTGTAAGCCAAGGCACCTGGTAGTTTATTCCCTGAACCAAAATTGAAGTATGCCTACCAGAATGGGAAGTGAGTGCTGGGCAAGCAGATAACTCAGCTGTCTACCACTCCACTCTAGATAATTTTCTTATTTTCAAACCTATGGCTTTAAGAACACTTCATGAGCATCCATAAGAATAATTCCTTCTGAAAACATTTGCAGTTGTGGGAATCAAGACTGGCTCAATCCTTAATGGTTGCAATAAACTAGATGCTTAAGATGGGAATTTGGAGTGGGGCTGACAGAAATAACAATTATAGGTGATTTAACAATCCAAAAATATATTTTATTTTTGTGCTGTTTGGGCTTTTACAATCTGTTCTGTATGTTTATAATTATAATTTTGCTGTATTTTAAAAATCAGTAATATATTCACGTGGTTTAGTCACCTTCCTCCATCCTGCTGCCTAGAACGTAGATGTGTCATTTTGAATTATGAAGGCAAAACCCTAGGAATGGCAGAAAAGTGCACTGGAAGGAACTAGGATCTGATGACTTTATGCAACAGGGACATTATGCTAGCCCTGTCCTGTATTGCTCTAGATTTTTATGTAATAGAGAAATAAGCCACTCTTACTTGGCTTTTTTCTGTTATAGCCAAGCCTAATCCTAACTGATTCCCTAAAGTTGCACCACCAATAAGTGATAGAGCCTTGATTCTAATTCAGTTCCAGGGCCCGGATTTGGGTGAGGAAAAGAGTGACCCAGAGGGCAAAATTTAAAGAGGCACTCACTTTCAGGATTGTACAAGTGCTGACTCTGTCCCTGTATGACCCTGAGAGTAGGTGCCTCCTGAAATTTTGCCCCTTAGGCACCTAGCTTACCCCAGAGGCTCAGCTTCCAGAGCCCAGGCTCTTTCAGCCTCAACACACTGACAGGACAAGGCCTAAGGTTGAATCAACTATTGCTGCATCATCACTGTGAAAAATTAACTGGACTCAGTCAGAAATTTAAAATACCATTTTTTGACATTGACTGTGAAATGTAAGAGTCAAAAAGTTTCTGAAGCCTCCATTCCATAGCACCCCTACCATTCTGAGAGCTAGCTTTTATCATTCGCTGGCATGACAGTGAAGAGCCCTTCTGAAATAACTCGCCCTCTCATCCACTCTCCAAGCAGGCAATCTTGTTTATATATCATTTCTCCCACATGAATCATTTGTAACAAGAGTACAGCTTCCACTTGTCCATGAGAAATGTTCAAAACAATCTTTTCTACTCTACATAAAACCTCAGGAGTAACAATAGGCATTCAGAATGAGGCTGCTATTTGTCAGCCTCTCAAAGTCAGGGAACAAATGAAAGTAACTATGAGCCATCAAAAATCATGTTGAGAGAAAAAAAAAATTCCTTCTGGTGATCGCTCATTTTTCTGAGCCCCCACCGCCCCCTGCCTTCTTCAAAACTGACTTTTATATTATGCTTCCAGCAGAAACCTCCCTAGTTCCTTCTGCTTCTAGTTCCAAGGTGTTATTTTCACATAAAGCTTCCTGAGATCTGTGCAGAGTCATCATAGGGAGCGGTAGAGGGCTAGTGTGGGGTACAGGGTTAATTGCCATTTGCATCTCAGGGATCAGAACCCTAAGCGAAAGGTTAGGGGAAAAGGTAGAGTCATTTCTTAATATTTTGTTTATTTGATATGCTGAATTTGTGTTGAGTTCCACAAAGAATTTCCAAAAAATAAATTTTCTGCAGAATCCCTGCAAATCCCTCGAGAATAGAGAAAGGGTAGGGGAGAGACAGGGGCTGGAGAAGGCAACATAAGTAGAGAATGTGGTCTAGATGGTGGCTCGTGAATATCAGACCCTATCCCAAAGGCTTTACGTTAATCCTCACAGCCCACCTTCAAGGTGTTTTTTTCTTCATTTTACAGGTGGGGAAAGTGAAGCTTGGAGAGATTAAGTAACTTGTCAAAAGTCACACAACAAACGGCAAGCAGAGATCCAAACTCGAGTGAATCTGACTCGATATCTTTGCTCTTTCAGGTGTTGCCTCGTTGTCTGTGAAAGTCAGTCAATTTCTTATTAGAGGAAAGATCAGCATGATGTGAGGAATCAGGCAATTAAGGATCTTGTCCCAGCAGGGAGACAGAGCAAAGCTTTCCATTTCCCTGGACCTCAGTGTTCTCATCTATTTAATGAAAGAATAGGGCTAGATGGTTCTTCAAGTACTTCTGTGCTCTCTGATGTATGAGTGTCCATGTCTACATTCATTAAAGGCATCCAACAAAAGAATTAAAATAACAGGAAGGGTGAGCCACAGGCAGGATCCCTCCCTGTGGGTCAGAAGTCCAGGAAAGGCCAGAGACAGCCACTGCAGGATAAATAAACTGAGCTTGGTATTTTTTGCACACTCTCATTTTTCTCATCACCTTCTTCAGCCCTTGTCTGACCATCCAGGTATCCTGACCCTGGCTTTACCACCTCTAGTGCTCCCTCCCACTTGTACCACCCTATTCTGGGCCTTCTTTGATGCCTGCAATGCTGGTTAAAAGGTGTAACTTTTTATCTAGCCAAATGGATAGCTATTTTTTGCAAATTATAAGAAGCTGCCCCTCCCACCTGGGTAGACATGACCCTACCCAGGGGGATGTGTGTCTTGGTAAGCAGAGAATGGGCTACCTTTTAGCTTCGCCTTTGTTAATTAACCAGATGCCCTTGTATAGTGCACAACTCACACAACTGTACATGGCAGTCTTAGAACAAAGCCAAGTGGTGATTCATTTCAGTGAATGGTATTCCATCCATCCAATTACGCATGGCAGAGAGGAACCTAGAAGATATGTTAGACTCTTTTCTTTTTTTCTCTCCCATGTTCAGCCCATTATATTGCTGATTGAGCTCCTATTTATCTCTCAGATTTTTTCATTGCCCTCCATCACCAGCACCCTAGTCAAAAGAACATCATCTTCCTTTGGAACTCAACACCAGCTTCCTAACCGACCTCCCCCCATGTATTCTGTCCCACCTTTTGTGTTCATTCCCATCACTGCAGCCAGAAGATATATGAACTCAACTGTTTTAACACTGAGAGCAGGATGGAGGATCTTTCCAAAATGTAAGTATGATCATCACCCTTTCCTGCTTAAAAATTCTCAGCAACTTCTCTTGATTCTTAAGATAAAGACAAGGTTCTTTGACTGGGCCTGCTATATCATCAGACCCCTTCTTACTCCTCCAGCTTCATCCTGCATCGCCTTCCTTTCATCTCTCTTCTCTCCAGCTTTTCTGGAAAGGAGCCCATGCACATGCTATTTCCTCCACTTAGAACCTGGTCTCCTTCTTCACCTGTTAACTGCTATTCACACCGGGAAGCCTTATGCCTCCCTAACAGTAAGGCCATCCCTAATCCTTCTGACACAGCCAACTCCTCTTATAAGTCCGTTAGCAACAAGGGCCCACTTCCCTTTGCAGCATTCATCAGAGTTATATTTGTTGAATTGATGGATAAAAAGTAATAATTCAGGTCCCAGATTCGGTGCTACATCTGCTAGGAAGCCATTTCTGATGTGTACCAGTCTCCAGAAACAATTTCCCTGTCCCCAAAATGTTCAAAGCCTTTCATCCTTTCCTTTCTGATGATACCTTTTATCTTGAAATAGAGTTATTTAGGTATTTGTCTCTCTCTTAGAAATTTAGCACTGGTTCTACTGCGGACTCTCAGCAAAGGGCATCTGATGGATATCTCACTGGAAAGGTTCTCACGATGAGAATTCGTGAGCTCAGATTCATGAATTCAGGCGTCCATAGGTAATGACAGGTAGGTAACATGAAGGAATGCTATAATGATGTAGCTTTGGGGATGGGAGCTGTAAGCACTCAGGGATTCCTGCTTCAACTAGTAGGTCCCCAGTGACTCAGCACCAGCCATCATCACTGTGTGAGAATGTGGGTCCAGCCTTGTGAGATTTTCTGATTGTTTTTAAAAGAAATCTGGATTTTATTACCTAATTTATCTTTATCCCTTCTCAGACCCTCCACCCCCCAACACCTGGCAAGTGTCTATTTTATAGTAGGTGCTCAGTTAGGATTTGGGGAATGAGTGAGTGAATGTGAAGACACAAATGGATGATAAGTGATACTTGAATGAGCCACTGTCTCTCAGAAGTACACACTGTGAGTCTGAATGTATTTCTGACTTTCCTGAGCCTACATTCCATTCAAAAAAGATTGGTTGGGACACTTTTAAACCAATTATCGATCACTAATTAAGACTCCACTGTGAGAAGTCGTGTTTTTGTTTCCCATCCCCCTATCAGGTATTTTCAGGTCTGGATGGTCTTGACAGCTTTCTAATCCAATTCAGAGACTTCCAATACCAGATATGTGCCCCAAATCCTCCAGATACTCAAAACGCAGCTCTCAGGACTGTTATTTGTCACCTATTATATGCCCTTACTGTATGGAAACTCAATTTAATAACTGTCAACACTTTCCTTGAGTCACTTGTTTCTACCAAATTGAAAACATTAGTAGAAAATCCATCCTTCTTTTCACATCACCCAACTGACAAGCAGTTTAGATAATTTGACAGGTGAAAGAGAGACTCAGCTCTTTTGTAATCGTGAGTTACCATTAGGATTTGGTTATTTGTACTAAAATTTGCCATTGTAATATCAAGTTTTAAAGGAGGGAGAGACTTCAGAAGTTATTTGGTCTAGACGCCAATTTTACAGATGATGAAACTTGAGTCCAGGGAAGGAAAGCAATCAGCCAAGTGAGTTGTGGTGCTGAGATCCAAAGTCAGGTCTTTGGAGTCAAACCACTTACTCATTGTATCCCTAGGATATGCCAGATTTCCTAAACACTTTATCATTGGTTATCTCTAATAACACCTCAAGAAAGGTGAATCATCCACATTTTACAGGGAAGGAAACTGCGCTCAGAAAGTTGGCATGATTTGTCCCAAGTCCTCCCAGCTAATAATAAGTCCTCCAGTTAATAAAGCTGAAATTGAAGCCCAGACTTGGAAGACAGAGCTTCTCCTACCACACTATGGTGGTAAAAATCAAGGCAGCTTTGTGAAGATCACATTGCTCCTGAGTGATGGATGTGAGATTTAAAAAAAAAAAAAAAAATGCAAATGCTATCGAGAATTCCAAACTAGAGATTTCATCGGTTCCTGGGCCCCCATCCTCCACACACAACCAGCATCACTTCCTGAATACCTAGACGAAAACCTCCTCAAACTTTACTATGCATACAAATCATCTGGGGGACTTCTGAAAATGTAGTTTCTGATTGAATAGTTTTTGGGTGGGGCCTGAGATTCTGCAGATTTGGAGATTCTTACCTAAGGCAAATGCCCCTAGTCCTGGGACAACATGGCTTCCTAAACTGGGATTCAGTTTTCAGCAGCCCCATCCTGAGATTATCAAGCAGCAAAGTCTATAAGGTGAGGGAGGGCAGTGTGGTTGTAGTAGGAGAGAACACAATGTTTTGTTTAGTTATCATTTATCGAACATCTTCACTATGTGCTGGGCATAATGCTAAGGACTTCACAGATATAACCACATTTAATCCCCACCAGAACCTTATGAATAACTATGTGTGTCTACGTTTTACAGATGTCAAAGCAGACTTGGAGTTTAGGTCAAATTCACACAGCTCTACCCAATTCCAAAGTTCATATTCTTAACCACAATGACAACTTTCTCCTCAATGAGATTGTTCCCCTTATACCCACAGCAAGTCTGAATGGCACTTTTGAGGGGGAAGGAGTCTTTGAGCAGACACTGCTAAGCTGATGTGGACAGAACAAACCCAACACCATGGTGCCGAAGAATATCTCAGACCAGATGTTGATCAGCTTGCTAGAGGAATGTGCAAAAGATTCATTCACACGCAGACAGAAATAAGCATAAACAGCTTGAGTGAAAACTTAGAAATAACTTGCATACTCAACAATTAAATAATGATTAAATAAAACATAGTATATTAAGCAATGGGCATAATCAATAGGCAGTGGATATACAGATTTCAGGTAGGGTGTTTGCTAATATAGTATGATCTGATTTTTGTTAGAGAAAAGTTGTGTGCGTTTGCATATAGGAAAAAGATTGAAATTAAGTACTCCAAAAATACATCAGTAATATTTGGATAAGATTATTACTGTTCGTGTTTTTCTTTTATTTTCTTTGTATACTTATCTGTTACTTCTCTTTTTTTCACAGCAGGGTGTCCACCTTAGTTGATAGTGTTTTTGTGTAATTATCAAGGTAGAAATTCAAACCACAGTAGAACAGGAACAATCCCATTAGTCACATCTAACTACGAAGGGATTCATCAGTTGCTTAGTGGGAGAAGAATAGGAAATTCATACTAGAATCCTATTTCACCATTTATAATTGGTTATATATAATTAGACCTAAGCTAACTGTGTTACAAAACATACTAGGAGGGGAAATGAAATGGCATCAAGAATGAAAAGGATGCTGACAAAGGGACTTCAATTCCATCTTGTCCTCTAGCTTTGTATCCTTGAATGGCCTTGCTTCTTCATCTATAAAATGGACATCAGAAATCCTATTTATGGTGTTTTACTGTGGAAAAAAAAATAAGATGGCATATGTTAAGCAGTTAGCACTCAACAAATAGTAACTATATTACATCCCCAGAATTATTATTATAATATAACCCATATATATATACGGCAGGAACAGGGCCGACACTATGAGCCTCCTCCACAGGACTGAGCAGAGAGCAGATCTTCACTGACTGCTGGGTTGGGACAGGCACCACAGCCTTGCTGCGACATGGGTGGAGCATGGCTTTGCAGTCTTGCCAAGTTCAGGACTCTGCACCAGCACTGACTCCCGCTTAGGGAACATCTCAGGATCTTTGTTTCTTCATTTGGGGACAATTTTGGTGATGTAAGCTATAAGGATTAAATTAAATTAAATCATATTTGGGAAAACACTCTTTGAACTGTAAAGTTGTCAGCTTCAGCCCTGCCTTCCCCAGTTTGCAGAAACCCATTTCTTGAGGCATAGTTCACATCAAAGTTACCTCTTTCATCACCTCAGCCCATCCATCTAAGGGCTTCAAACATGTTCTCAGACCTGGAATCTTAACGGGGGCCAAACAGTACACAGCCTAGTGCATAATACCAAGATCAAACTGAGTGGGACAACTATGGGAAACTCTAGGACATCCCCTAAACTACCAGCATATCCCACGTACATATTTTCTTTGCCTTCACTGCCAACCAGACCAGGACCCAACATCCCGGGACCAATCAACAGCACCATTTATGGAGTGTGTTCTGTGTTCTGAGCCTTATGCTGAGTATTGTACTTGCATTGTTTCAATTAATCCTCACACTAGATCTAAGACAAGTAATCTTATCTCCTTTTTACAGATGGGAAAACTGAGGCTTAAGGAAGGTTAGGACAAAAGTTAAGGAACTAACGGTTCATAAATAATGGGCCAGGGTTTCTATTCCAAGTTAATCTGACTGTGATCTTGGGTACTATGATGCCTCTGTAAGAATTATTTTGCAGATGAGTCCCATGAAGGAAACTGACCTACCTACAATCACATAGCTAGTAAGCACCAAAACTGGGATTATAATCTATGTCTCTCCAAGTCCAAAGACATGCTCTCCCTGTGATACTACGCTACCTTCCCCAATCCCGTAAGACTAGTTTCTGCCCAAGTGTCCCTTCCCTGAGCCCAGAGCCTGCTGTTGTCCCTAGCCTATTGGTGAGTGACCCGGATCCATGCCTAGCTCTTCTTAGTTTCTTTCCCTGGAATCTGGGTTCCAGATTTTGTCCTTGCTGATGGGACACTTGCTGAGGAAGGACAGATCTTCCCAAAAGATGACAGATCCCTACTTGGTTCCAGAGAATGCAAACAGAAGTTCTCACTTCAGACACATCTACCTTTGAGAATGGCCACCAGACTAACCCATTCCCTTGGTTGCTATGTTGGATCTGTTAAGCTGCCATGCTCCAAAATGCTGAGTGGGGTCAAGAGGTTGGTCTCCAGCCTGCCTTTTTGCAATTTCATCCTCTGGCTTATTCAGGCCATGTTAGAGACCCATAATGCTCATACTCAGGCCTGAATGATAACAAATATCAGCTGTTTTTTGTTTTATGCTTGTTCATTTCCAGTGGTAAAAGTTGTATGCTCATTATGTTATTTCTCATTGCTACAACAAACCCTTCCTCTCTATAGCAGTGCTACAGAAGCATAAAGGGAGCAGAGTTGCAGATGGAATATTGTAACTGGCCTTAAGTACAAATTAAAAATCGACCTAGGTGGTCAAGGGATGCTACAACGGGATTAATTTGCAGATAAAGGTACTCATTCAAGCTGAAGGATTTAACAGAAAAAAAAGCAGACTAAGAAATAGAATATTTAAACACTTCAAGTCATTTGCTTGGAAAGACGTTCTGCATCTTGTTGGAGGAGCGAGTCATCTTCCTGTGTGAAGTGTTCAAAGCTCACTTCCGGTGAGTAATGAGAGGGGCATTCAGGTCTGGATGCAGCCACTGTGCATGTGGTGAAGTCCACAGCACTACAGCTTCCTCTTCAGAAAGCAGAGGTGCTGCCTCTTAGGCCTCATAATTCTGGGCTCTTCTCCAGGCCACAAAACAACCAGAGTTTCTAAGGGGCATATGCTGATGGCATCTGCCAGCTCTCTATCCAGTGCAACTATGGCTGTCTGTGACTCACAGTAAGCTCCACCGGAAGCCTTTTCCATGTGTTTCTGTGCAGGCTCTGTTGGCTGAAATTCGTGCCAGTCCCGAGAAAGGTCTGTGGTTCTGGCAGGCAGCAATCATGTGTTGGAGAGCTGTAAGGACCCAGCCTTAGTTCAGGCTGTAGCAGCAGAAAGGGTAAAAACACAAGCCAGCACACACTGATGTGTATAGTGAATGGGCCTGGACTACTTCAGTAGGCTGGAAAATACATACCAGTAGGTCTGGGGGAGAATGTACATCATACACACAGAAGGCTACTCATTTTCTAAGCCAACAATGGCATTTCAAAAAAGAGAAGACCCCATTGCTCTGAAGCAGCAAATCGGGTAGGACAATAAGAGACTTGTGTTAGAAACTCCCATTCTACCTCTTATTTGGGTTAACCATAAGCCTTCAAATGACCCCACAGAAGCAGCCTGCAAGGGAGATGGTGGAAATGTTATCACTTCTACTTTTCACAGGAGGAAACTGAGCTTCCGGAAGGTTAAGTTGCCATAGATCACACTGATAGTCAGCGGCCCCAGGGGATTTGAATCCACATCTGTCTGACTCAAAGGCAATGCTCCTACCTGCTTCAAAATTCATCTCGTTCTGATAAATCATTATTCAAAGTCACCTGTGTTCAATGCTGGAACCAAACACCCTTTTGGGGTACCGAATAAAAGAAAGAAAAGGAGAGGAAAAAGCAGTCTTAGCTTTGCTGCTTTTAAACAGTGTGGCCTTAAACAAGTCACTAATAACCTCTCCAGCCTCAATATTTAATTCTGGGATCACTTTGACAAGTTTATCAGGGGAGATTCTTTTGTGCTATTTCCTTTATTGACCCTGAAAAAGTATAGTTTTCTCACTCAGTCATTATTCATTGATTCCTTCAGTCTGTAAACATCTACAGACTACTCAGTGGCAGGCACTAGGGCAGAAGGATAAATAAGACATGGTCCCTGCCATCAAAGAGTCATGGTCTGATGGGAAGAAAGTCCTGTAAAAACAGTCCACAGTCACTCTCTGAAATTACATCTTAGGGCCTTAGGGCTATTTTCACTGCATGGCACTGTTGGGTGACTCATCATAAATTTAGAGCTGGAGAAGAATGCTGAGATTATTCTAATCCAATCCCTCATGTTATGGTGGGAAAACAGGCCCAGAGAGGTGAAGGTCACAGGTAGGAAGAGGTAGAAACTGGTTCTGCACCCAGATCTCTTGACTTCCATGTTTTGCTAATTTTCAGCAGTTATGAGATATCTAAATATTTTCCTTGGTTTTATTCTCTCTACCTCCTTCCATACTCTACAGTTTCATTCAACTAGGTATAATAATGGAAGACAAGGACTCTGAATAAATACGAAACTTCTTCGTGGGACATTTGAAATCAAAGAAACATCATTTTTTTTTTTTTTGGACTCATTTCCAGAAATCTCCAGTGTATGGACCTTGACCTAGCTGAGACACTTAAGTCCCAGCTAACATTAAAATCTGCTGCAGATGAATCTCTTTTGTAAAATGTAGTATATGGAAAAAGTCTTGATTTTGGATTTAAGAGGCCTGAATTCAAAGATCTGCTTTGCGAACAGGTTGCCTTGAGATCTTAAGCAAGTTCTTCCCTTCTGAGGACCTATGTCAGTCCCCTCAATATCAAAGGAGAAGACCAAATCCAATAGAAGCTCCATGAAAGCAGGGACTTTGTCCACTGCTGTCTCCCCAGTGCCTTGAGCCACACATAGCACACAGTAGGAACTCAACACATGAAAATGTCTGCAAAGGCACTGACGTTCAGAAAATAGGAGTCCATGAAATCATTTCCAAAATTTAGAGTTCGTGTCTGTTCATGTTTTTCCCCTCCCTTTTGTTCAAGGGATGAATGCCTCCCCACCTCCCCCGTCTCTTAGCAACAGTGTGGAAGAGTTGACTGTTCTGAAGCAGTTCTCAAGTTGCGTGACCTGGCAGCTGTGCATTACTCTGTGTACTCTAATATTATCGTTTCGGCATCACTCCCCCTCTGCTGTCACTTCTCGGGCCGTTTGCTCAGAACCACCCGCTCAGCTCCTCTGCTCACTTGTTGCTGAAAACACACCCTGATTCCACCTACCTTCACTGAGCTCGCCTGTGCTATTGTGCAAGACAATAGAGGACTGAACACCCTCAAGCACGGTAATGTATTTTAACAGGAGTACAAGTGTGTAGTGAGGAGGAGTAGATGTTTTGCAATACTTGGCAAACACCAAATTTGAAACCTGTAAACATTTCCCAAGGTCTTCCATGGGTCACTTTATTGTGCAGTGGATTAAGCAAAAATTTTTTAAAACAAAGAACAGTTACTACCATATTGAGCCCTTGCTATGTGTAAGGTAGTTTCACACACTCTTCCCTGCTTAATCTTTTCAACAACACTGTGAGCACCCACTTTTACGGAGGAGGGAATTGAGGCTTAGAAACGTTGATTAGCTTCTTCAGGTCACAAAACCAGTAAAAGCTGCCACCAATACCGGATCTGGTCTTCTATCTGATTGCAACATCCCATGTTTTAAAATTTAGAAGAATCTAGGCCATGCGTGATGACTCATGCCAGTAATCCCAGCACTTTGGGAAGCCAAGGCAGATGGATCACATGAGTCCAGGAGTTCGAGACCAGCCTGGCCCAACATGGTGAAACCCCATCTCTACTAAAAATACAAAAAAATTAGCCAAGCGTGGTGGCACACACCTGTAATCCCAGCTACTAGGAAGGCTGAGGCACGAGAATTGCTTGAACCTGGGAGACAGAGGTTGCAGTGAGCCGAGATTGTGCACTGCACTCCGGTCTAGGTAACAGAGTGAGACTCTGCCTCAAAATAAAATAAAAACTAGAAGAATCTGGAAAGTTAAGGGTCCACTAAGAACAACCTAGTGAAAAGGAAACAGAATGGCAACTGCAGACCATCCAGTTCTTTCTCCACTCACTTTATTTCCTCTCCTAAAACTGAAAAAACTTGTTTTCTGTGACTCCAGTATATAGAGCTGACACTAACATTTGGGAGTTATGAGGAGATACTTAGCAATTATTAGGTCGAAGAGAGTTCTGTCGGAATGGACCTTTCAGCTCATTCAGTCTAGCCCTGATTTATTTTATTTATTTTATTTTATTTTATTTTATTTTATTTTATTTTATTTTATTTTATTTTATTTCAGGAGACAGAGTCTCACTCTGTTGCCCAGGCTGGAGTGCAGTGGCACAATCTCGGTTCACTGCAACCTCTGTTCTCCTGGGTTCAGGTGATTCTTCTGCCTCAGCCTCCCGAGTAGCTGGGATTACAGGTGCATGCCACTACACCTGGCTAATTTTTGTATTTTTAGTAGAGACAGGGTTCCACCATATTAGCCAGGCTGGTCTCCAACCCCTGACCATGTGATCCACCCACCTTGGCCTCCCAAAGTGCTGGGACTACAGGCGTAAGCCACCACGCCAGGCCTAGCCCTGATATTTTATAGATGATAAACTTCATATATTTGGGTGAACTCAAGAAAGTCACCCAAGGTCACCCATCTAATTAGTAAGTACTAGGCCCAGCCTTGTCTGGTACCAAATCCTATGCTCCTCATCTGCAAAGAAGGGGCAATAACACTTATCTATAAAGCTGTGGCTGTGAGGATTGTTTTCAAAGTATTCAGCTAGGTCAGTACCTGACATATGGTAGACCCTGCAAAGGGTAGATGCTGCTGACCCTAAACCTCAGTCTCTTTATTTGTAAATGGGGTGGGCAAGGGCCCTTACCTCTTTATTTGTTAAAAAAAAAAAAAAAAAATCGAATGAGCTCTTGGATGTGCAGAGCTTTGTAGCATTTGCTTCTCAAACACTACCTATCATCTTTTGGAGCTGTGAGGTATGGCATTTCAGGTGTTCCTAGGTGACTTCCCAGGTGGACAATATTAGAGTGAAGTTAATGGCATCCGATCCTGGCCTTTCCTCATTATAAATGATTATAAAGCAGGAGAAAAGAAAAACACAGAAAAAAAATTAGAAAGTTGCAACTGCATAGATGTTTTACCTTCATAACCTTCTTCTCTTCTTGGTATTGCTTGGTCCTCACTGAAGCCATGGGTCCCCTCCTTATTGCAGAGAAGGCTGTTGATTGGAAGGACACAGAGAGACTGGCTCTGGCTGGACTAGGCTCGTTCAGGAGTCCGGTGCTGCCAGGGAAAGGGCTCATAATTCAGGAGGGATCTGCATGCATGTATGTCACGAGACGAGAGAACTGTGGGTTCTGCCCAATGTGCTGTGAGGATAGTTTGGACATCTGGCAGTGAAGACCAACTCTAGTCAGGGCGATCCCATTCTTGGTTCACTAAAGTGTCTTTGTTAGGGGATTCTATCACTCCCCAGCTGTACTTCTCCAAAGGCTCTCTCTTCAGGGTGAAAATAACCTTTGTCCTCTTTACCTTGCTTCTTCCAGACTCCATATTCAACACGTATTTTAAAGGCTGCACCATCAGGAGGACTGAGTGGGAGATGAGGAAGTAAAGACAGGTTGTGTAGACAAATACTGCAAGGAGTTTGGCTGGGAAAAGATTGAGAGAGAAAGAATGGGACAGTGGGGGAAGCACTGATTTTTTTTGAAGGTGATGTTCTAAGTTAGAAAAGACCAGAGCCTATTTAAGTGCTTTTGAGGAGAAGCAAGCCAAGTGGAAAAGGTTGAAGGGATAGCAGCTTAATTGATAGTACAAGGTCCCTGATAAAGCAGGAGGGGAGGGGTCCAGACCTCAGGGGCTGCCACTGGCCTTGAGCAGGAGGACAAGAAGGGGGTACACAAGGAGCAAAGGTGAGAGTACAGTTTGTCCAAGTCCCAAAGTTTGTCATGGTCTTTCTTCCCTCTTTGCCCAGCTGTGGCCACATGCCAGTGCGGTTCTCGCTGCTCCACACACATGAATTAACACCCTCACCACAATCCTGCTACGGAGGCATTTCTAACCATCATTTTCTAGATGTGAAAACCAAATCTCAGAGAACATATGAAATTGCCTATGGTTACACAACTGGTATTATTAATAAAAATAGTGCTGACATTAATACAGCCCTAACTATGTGTCAGACTTTATTCCAAGTACTTTATATTCATTATTCTGTTTAACCCTATAAGGCAGGTACCATTACAATTCTGATTTTACAAATTATTTGCCCAAGGTTCAACAGCTTCAAAATGGAGCCAGCACTCAAGCCCAGGCCGTCTGGCTCCCAGGACAGTATTCTTAACCATCAAACCATGTCATCTCTTGTTGTGGGAAACAAGGTAATGGAGATTAAGTTCAAACTCTCATTTGTCTGACTCCAAATGATGCCATACTTTGCAAATTGCATCAAGAGATGAGGATGGATAAAGGTAAATTTCACCTTTAGAATTTCTGAGAAGATCCAGTTGTGATGTCTGAGGACAAGTAACAGAAACTCAAGAACCTCCTCAATAGACTCCCACCAATGACTCATTGTCCTAAATTGGGTACCCAGGCTCTCTACCTCCCTAACCAGCTGGGGTGCCTCTTTGGTGAGAATTTTCAAGGGAGAGAGTTGACAGTGGTTTAACAATCAACAGTGCCCACTGGATTCACACCAGGCAGCAGGTGCTTTACCCAAGCCTTCATTCATTCATTTGTTCATTCTACAAATCATTTCCTGACCACCAGTTCTGCCTGGCAGTGTCATCAGCAGACATGCAAGTCAGGGACACAGTTCTCACTTCTTAAGCAGCTTACAGACTGATGCTTGGTACAGATATGTAAGCAGACAAGTCCATCGCAATGCACGGCCACTTCCTATAGTGAGATGTGTCCAAAGGGTGACAAAAACAGAAAGGGGGTGCCAGTGCCTGTCTAGGGGAGGGACTAAGAGGAAGACTTCTTTTAAGAAAAGAAATTTGCCAGAGGAACAAGGGAAATGAAAAGGGCATGTAACTCAGGCAGAGGGGGCAACATGTGCAAAGTCAGGGGAGCATGGGTAAGTATGGCGGGTTTGGCTGCAGCAGAAATGCCAGCTTTGAGGGGTGGGAGATGAAGCTGGAGAGGTAGGCATAGGTAGATCATGTTATCAGAGGTGCTGGGTGCCACATGTAGGAATTTAATCTCTAATCTTTGCCACCACCCTGCGAAACTGTTCTATTACTTGTTCCAATGTACAAATAAGAAAATGGAGGTTCAGAAGAACTGATGGGCCCCCTATTCACAGCTGATAAGAAACAGGGCCAGAATTTGAACCCATGCTGGCCTGATGCCAGAGCCTTCCCTCTTTCCACTAAATCGTAATGACTGCCTTTGGTTCTGCCTCCAAAGTGATTGCACCCTATTACATAACCAAACAAATAAAAAGCCTTTTTTTTATGGTGACAGTGGCAATGTCATTTGAGGAACTAAGATTTGTTCCTTTTACAAATGAGAATTGGGCGCATTTTTCCCTCTGCTCATTATAAAGGCCTGCTTCCTACCAGAATGAATAATGAGGTTGTAGCTGTCTGCATTCAGCCATAGGAAGACGCATAATTGTATTTCTTCCATGATGGAAGAACCAGCTGTGGTGCTAATAAAAATGACTGCTTTTCAATTCTTTCAGCAGAGTAAATAAAACTCCCTTGTGATTAACAGCAAATTGGTTTCCTACAGAGTTGTCAAATCTGAAGGGGTGGGACAAGGGGGGTCAGGGAGAAGATGGGAGTGAGAGCATGGTTAGCGGTTCTACTCCAGCAGTGTTCTTTCTCCAAGTATGTGTTCCAGAGATGCTTTAGGTAGAAAATATCTTTTCTTTTTCTTTCTTGTTTTTTAGAGACAAGGTCTTGCTCCATTGCCCAGGCTGGAGTGCAGTTGCATGATCATAGCTCACTGCACCCTCCAACTTTTGGGCTCAAGCAATACTCCTGCCTCAGCAGGAGTAACTGGGACTACAGGCACCCACCACCATACCCAGCTAGTTTATCTTTATTTTTATTTTTGAGACAGAGTCTCACTCTTGTTGCCCAGGCTGGAGTACAATGGCACAGTCTCGGGTCACTGCAAGGTCCGCCTCCCAGGTTCAAGCGATTCTCCTGCCTCAGCCTCCTGAGTAGCTGGGAGGCATGCACCACCACACCAGGCTAATTTTGTATTTTTAGTAGAGATGGGGTTTCTCCATATTGGTCAGGCTGCTCTCTAACTCCCAACCTCAAGTGATCCACCTGCCTCTGCCTCCCAAAGTGCTGAGATTACAGGCGTGAGCCACCTTGCCCAGCAAAAACCTCCAGTCCCTGGGCTGCTCAGGCGGCTCCCCTTCCAAGCTTCCACCGGGCCCAACCCTGTTTAGCTTCACTGGACCAGGCCCAGGCGCCCTCAGGCCGCTATGGTGCCAGGGGCTAGTTTATTTGTGTAGAGATGGGACTCACTCTATTTCCCAGGCTGTTCTCCGACTCTTGGCCTCAAGTGATCCTCCTGCCTCACCCTCCCATAGTGTTTGGATTATACGGGTGAGCCACTTTGCCCAACCCAAGAAAGATATTTTCAGCTTCTTTCAGAAAATTGCCAATTCTACCAAAGTAACACTTCAGGATCCTGGCATGGGAATGAAACAAAAAAGGGAGCTCACTTGTTAACAGTCACAGTCCCTAAGACTTTCAGATTTGGGGTATCAACTCTTTCTCTACCCAGGTATTCATTCATTTATTCTACAAATATTTTAAAGGCTTACTAGTGATCTGTTCATTAATTGACTATTACTGAGTGTCTACTGTATTCAAGGGCTGGGCTTTGGGAATAAATGGTGAAAAAGATCCTGCCCTCATGGTGCACACAGTCTAATGAACAGATAGATCTGTTAGTAGTTTTTTATGATTTTTATTTTTATTTTTAAATTTTCTTGTAAACACAGTGTCTTGCTATGTTGCGCCGGCTGGTCTGTCTCCAATTCCTGGCCATAAGTAATTCTCCTACCTCAAACTATTGGGATTATAGGTGTGAGCCACTGTGCCTGGCCATGATTCTTGTGATAAGATCTATGTCTTGGAAATAAAGGTAGTGTATTTTAACAGTTTTTTTCATTCTCTTGGCAAATGGGATAGAAAAACTATTTTGCCCTCACTTTAGGTTAAAGAGTTACAAACCAAGGCCAATGAAAGATCAATCAGAAATGAAGATGATGTCGCTTTGAAATGGCAACAGAAGACTATACGATTCTAGTTGCAAAATATTGGTGGATCAGACAGGATCCACCATTTCCTGATAGGAAACCAATGGAACACTCATATTAGGATAATTCCAAGAAAGTTTATTACAAAGGGAGTGTTTACAAGGATGTGGGTGGGATGCAGGCAACTCATAAGGGCTGTGCCGGAACCCAGGGCTAGCAGCAGTGGTGCTAACATTCAAAAGAATTACAGAGGGAATTGGCTACAGGAACCTAGAAGGGAAGAGTAGTGTCAAGAAGATCAGCATAAGAGGAAGAGTGACTGACAGTTGAGGGTCAAAGCCAGATAGGGATGACCATACAAAGATATCAGGGGAATCAAACTCTGCCTTCACTCTCCTGCCTCCCAAGATTTTTTCCATCTTGGAGATCAGGGAAGGCTTCCTATAGGAGATGGCACCTGAGCTGACTTTCAACAGATGAATGGGAGTTCGTTAGGTGATGAAGAAAGTGAAAAAAGTTCCAGACAGAAAAAAAAAAAATAGGCAAAAGTAAGAAAGTGAGAGGTTCAGAGATAGACTGAAAATAAATCCTAAGAGACTTTATATGTTATGCCTAAAAGTTTGGTCTTTGTACCCAGGGCACTGGGGAGCCATTGCATAGGTGACTGCCATGATCATATTTGCATTTATAGAAGATCCCTTTGTCTATTGCATAGAGAATGAATTACAGAGAGGTGGATAGTGGACAAGAAGAGAAAGGCTGATGCAGCAAGCAGCAGATAAAGGGTGAGAGCCTGGCCCAGGATCATTCTAGTGGACATGGAGAGAAGGAGGCGGTTTTGAGGTACACAAAGGAAGTAGCAATCATAGCTGACTGAATGGGAAAGGAGTCCATTGGGGAGGGAGGCATCCAGGCTGATTCTCAGGATTCTGGCTAGAGTGTCAGTGGATGACAGCATTTGCCAGGACTAAAAACAAAACAAGAGCAATAGGTTTGGAGGAGGAAAAGAGATGTCCTTGGTCTAAGGCATATTGAGTTTCATATGCCTGCAGGAAATCTAGGTGGAGTTGCCTAGTGTTACTTGGTTATGACTCTCAGGTTCAGCAGAGGGAGAAAGAGCCAGGCCAAGAGAGAGATGTGGGACACATGAACGCAGTGGTGATAAGGCCATGGGGATGCCCAAGAGGAGCCAGGAAAGCTGGGGGAAGAGAAGGGAGAGAGCATACCTACTATGTCACTGTCACACCCTCATCTGTAGGATGAACTGGGAGTGCCTCCTTCACTGGGTGGTTGTGAACATAAAAAGAGGAGATGTGTGTTAAACAGCCTTGTGTATGACAGATACTAACAAGTATTTGCATAAGCAGAGAAAAGATGTAAAAGCCAAGGAATTTGATTTTATACTGTGTTCAAAGAACAAAACAACAGCTGCTTTGTACTTAATGAACAACACAATATCATCTCTGTGCTACTGTGTTTTTTCTAACAGACCTGTCTTTCCTTGCTCCTTGGACTGTAAAGGGATAGGAGCTATAACCCACAGTTTTTTGTATTTTGCATACATTTAAGTAATCATAGCATATATTAGGTATCCACTAAATATATAAGTATGGTTGATTGATTGTCTAATAGCAAAAAAAAATTTTTTGAGAAAGACTCCAAGCTGGATATATAGTTCCAATTACTCCAGCACTTCTCTATAAATGACAAACCACTTGCTCTCTCTGGGTCCTGTTGCTCCCCCACTGGAGAACTGTGATTAATGTCCCTTCCCTGTTTGAGAGTGGTGGTCCAAAGATTAATGAAGTCAGAATCCCTTGGAGATAACATGAGTAAGAAATGGGCTGTATTGTTGTCCTGTTGTAATGAATTTGAAAATTATCCCATATTGTTCAAATGGCAACTGACTCATCAAAAGTGGGTGTTTGGAAGTGATAAATGGAAATTCTGAGAATTTTCTCATTAATTAATTTGGCTGTGAAAATAAGCACTGGCCCACATTCCCAGTGAAATAAAAACAGACTAAAAGGTAACCAAAAAGCCAGGCTAGTATGGAGTGGCGTAAATTCTGCCCTGGGCATAGACTCAGAATTTTGGCAGTTAAGTAATAATTTTATATAGGTAATATATCACTTTCTATTATATATTTTCCAAATTTTCTATAATGAGCACACGCTTTTTTATAATAAAAGTTAATTTTTTAAAATATTATTAACATAAAAATATTCGTCATACATTTGTAACATATAAGATAAATATAATAGAGATTAAGTAAATTCTATAGTTATTTTTTCCTATGTTTTTGTGTCTGCTTTATTAAAATTCCATCATGTTATTTGCCCTTTATTCTATTACCAAATAAATCAAGGGTCTTTAGCTGTAAGCAACAGAAATTACATCTGATGAATATATACCAGAAAGGAAACATGTTGGGAATATATAGAGGAATTCAAAAGTTCAAAAGGAAAGCTGGCAGCCAAGCTTAGGAAGCCAGGAGGAGGACAGAAGTGGCTCTAGGGGTTCCACAAGAACTATGAGCAGGCTGATCCAGTTGCCCTTTTGACAATCCGCGAGTTCAAACCATCCACTCTAATTCCTGTCCAGTTAGGGAAGGAAGATCTGGCCAGCCCAGTGAGGACCATATTTCTGCCTATGGCTAGGGGACAGTAGGGCACCTTGCTAACTGTCTCATCCAGACTGTATCCAAATGACTTTTGTTGTTCATCCAAGGGAGTTCTCATCTTAATACCAAAAGAAATGAAATGGATGTTGGGCAAACAAAAACAAATGCCCAGCACATTAGGTAATAGTTTCCCCCTTACAACTTCTTAAAAGTATAATTTACATATAAACAATTATGTTTCAAACTGACCACTTGGTCTATTGGGGAACTGCTCTGATTGTTAGGAAACCCTTCTGTAAGTGTTGATTCCATTTCTATCCCTCTACAGCAAAAGAAGGGTCAGGATGGTGGTGGAGTTGGAAACAGTATTGTTTGAGGATCAGTTGAGAAAGCTGCGTGAGGGAGTAGCTTGGAGGTGAGAAAGAGATTCAGGGTGAAGTTAGCTGTCATCACCATTCTTCCAAAGGATGGCCAGCCATGTAGCAAAGGAGTGAGGGTTGTTCTTTCTTTCCCTGGAGGCTATAATTAGGACCAATGGGTGGAAGTTCAAGGGAGGCAAATGCAAATGTAATCTCAAGGAATGGCAGAACTTTTCAACAGAGTTGTGCCACTCTGGAGTATTGGAAGCCTCTATCTCAAGAGGTAGGCAAAGAGGAATTTCAGCATGGATGGGGTTGGGTTATACTTGTATGATCTCTACGGGTTCTTTGGCTCTTGAGAGTCTATTGTCCTATGAGCCTTTATTCTTTGCAAGCCTAAAGTATGTCCTGCTGAAGACGGTTTCTTGCTTTTCTCAGCCTCTGGGTCACACCCATGCCTCAGATTCAGCTTCTCCTTGCTTGAAAACTTGTGTTTGTGGAAGAATTCTCCATGGACTACTTATGCAGGAGAATACTTGGATTTCCTCAACTGAATATGGCAAGCAGGAGAGAAGAGAAAAAGCATGAGCAGTGGATTAGTAGTAAGAATTCTTGACCAGCCTGGCCAACATGGAAAAACCCCATCTCTATTAAAAATACAAAAAATTGGCCGGAAACGGTGGCTCACACCTGTAATCCCAGCACTTTGGGAGGCCAAGGCAGCTGGATCACGAGGTCAGGAGATCGAGACCATCCTGGCTAACATGGTGAAACCCCTTCTCTACTAAAAATACAAACAGCTGGGCGTGGTGGAGGGTACCTGTAATCCAGCTACTCGGGAGGCTGAGGCAGGAGAATAGCATCAACCCGGGAGGTGGAGCTTGCAGTGAGCCATCGTGCCACTGCACTCCAGCCTGGGCGACAGAGCAAGACTCTGTCTCAAATAAATAAATAAGTAAATAAATTAGCTGGCCGTGGTGGCGGGCACCTGTAATTCCAGCTACTCAGGAGGCTGAGGCAGGAGAATTGCTTGAACCTGGGAGGTGGAGGTTGAAGTGGGCTGAGATCGCGCCACTACACTCCAGCCTGGGCGACAGAATGAGACTTCATCTCAAAAAAAAAAAAGAATTCTTGAGTTTAAATCCCAGCTCTGCCACTTACGTACTGTGAGATCTTAGGCAAGTCCACTAGGGTCTTGTAATTCTTATTCTAGTCATATGTAAAAAGTACAATAGCAATGATAATAAAACTAATAACCTGCCTTATAGGTTGATTAAAAAAAATATGTAATACCTGGTTTTTACTGGGTGCTAATTATTTACTAGATTATTTACATGCATTATTTCATTTAATTCTTCTAACAACCACATGATGCGCAGTTTCTATCATTTCTATCTCACAGATGAAAAAACTGAGGTTTAGAGAGATGAAAACATTTGCCTAAGTGTTAGAGCTAAAATAAAAATCAACAGAGTCGGCCAGGCACGGTGGCTCACGCCTGTAATCCCAGCATTTTGGTAGGCCAAGGCGGGTGGATCACCTGAGGTCAGGAATTCAAGACCAGCCTGGCCAACATGGTGAAACCCCAGCTCTACTAAAAATACAAAAATTAGTTGCACGTGGCAGTAGGCACCTATAATCCCAGCTACACAGGAGGCTGAGGCAAGAGAATCGCTTGAACCTGGGAGGAGGAGGTTGCAGTGAGCCTAGATCGCGCCTTTGCACTCCAGCCTGGGAGACAGAGAGAGTATCCATCTAAAAAAAAAAAAAAAAAAAAAAAAATTACAATAGAGTCTAACTGATTACTTTCTAATGCCAGACCACAGTTGTCAGAATTACAAGAGCTGGCATATGTTATACCGAACTTAACAGAGGGTCTGGCACATAATAGGGACTCAGTATATTCTAGTTATCTTCTACTCATTGTGTTTGCCACCTCAATCTTCTATTAAATAAAAACTCCAGTTAACCAACATTCATCTTTACATGTTGTGCCCTAGTGTCGCCTTCATCCTCAGGCTGGTCACAAGATGGCGGCAGCAGTTCCACATGTCAAATCAAAACACCACACAATGGCCGCCTTCCGAATCTTTTTCAAGAGCAGGAAAACTTTTCCTAGGCCTCCTCTCACATGTTATGTAACAGAGTTGGGTCCACAGTCTCACTCCTAAACCAATCACTGACAAAAGGGGATTGATTGACTAACTGTTGGGCCAACCAGATTCACCCCAGGAGGTGGTCCGCTTCCAAAATTTGCCTTCAGCTTAGATGGAAAAAGGAGTTCATGGATGCCGGGTAGGCTGCCAACTGTCTCCCTACACCCCTATTTTCCTGGTAAAGAAATAGAAGGTCAGATAAATTTCATTAATATGTCCAGAGTCAAAGGGCAAGAGTGGGGTTGCAGCAAAGGAAGCGTGTGGCCAAGGTGGTTCCTAGGGAAGCAAGCGGCTTGAGACTGTGTCAGAGTAGGGAGAGGATTTATGACAGTGGTTCCCAGCTGTACTGCACTAATGACCAGACCCCACCCCTAGGGATTCTGATTTACCTGGTCTGGGGAGAGCCTGGGCCCCAAGGATTTTAAACACTGACCGGGATATTTTAACGTGCAGTCGAGATACGCAGCACAGGCTTAGGTGGAGAGCTGTTGGAATGTGAAGGCCTCAGGGCCAAAGGCACAGAGTCTCCGCAGGATAACAAGAAGCCTGTCCCCTTTTTCTCCCCAATAATTGCTACCATTTTTTGAGGATCCTCATGTTTTAGGCATAGCTGTACCCCCAAACACTTTACATCCAATAGGCAGTCAATAATCAAATGAATCACAAATGCTTTTCTTATCAAATAGAAAATTTTTACACAACATCCACAAAGTCATACTGTTTCCACTTTACAGATGAGGAAACCAAGGCCCAGAAATTTTAAGAAAGGAAGTCTCTCTGACTTCGTACTCTCCAAGTTCTGTCCATCAGCCCGAGAAATCAGGGTCTGA
Organism: Mandrillus leucophaeus; assembly: GCF_000951045.1. NCBI lineage: Eukaryota > Metazoa > Chordata > Mammalia > Primates > Cercopithecidae > Mandrillus > Mandrillus leucophaeus. Next base: position 8,539,432 of record NW_012101365.1, on the reverse strand, counting down.
GAAGCAAAACTAGGCCTAGGAAAGCAAGAGTAGCCAAGAACAAGGCCCTAGAAGGACTAGTAGAGGGCCCCCTTTCCCCTTCTTTTCCCTCCTCTCCCCTTTCTTTCTGTTCCCCACCACCACCACCACAACCACCAAAGCCTCTCTTTGCATCTTATTCTGTCTGGGACCTCTTTGAGGCCCTCCCACCTGCCTGGGAACACCGGCCTCTTGGGAGAAAGGAGGAAAGGACTGAAGCTTTCTGACCGAGGCACAGGCAGGAGTCAGGATCAATTCTTAATTTTGAGAAACCCCAGAGGTGGAAAAGGACTGTGACCCTGTGAGTTGAGAGGCCTGGGAGTGAGACCTGGTCTCAGCACTTAACTTGTGGTGTGATCTTGAGCAAGGCCCTTCCTATTTCTGGCCTCCAGTGTCTTCGTCTGTAACATGAAGAAGTTGGACCAGAATCTACAGATCATAAACTCAAGTGCTTTTAGGTCCAGGTAGTTGATGTATACTAGTGTGGCAGCCTGGATGAGGGGTCGCTCTTGGGGAACTAGCATGCGTATGTCCTGTCCACAAGGGTGCAAATTTATTAAATCCCAGCCAGTTATCACCATGGAGCCTTTTTGGCTCAGCATCGTGAGAGCTTCAGATTTATTTTTTAAAGTTATGCTAAGAAATCTGTATGTTATGTGCACCCTCCTGGTTAATGTTAGTCTGATAACAATAATGATAAACTTCTGCAAGGCAAACAAAATATGAATGTGGGCTGAATTTGGCCTGCAGGCAGCTTCTTTGTGATCCCCGGGCTAAGTGATCTATAAGGTCCTAACTCTCACATTCTGTGATTTCTAAATATGGAAATACCTGACCTCACATGGCAGACGGCAAAAACCAGCATTTCTGCACTCACCGAAAATTCTTTTCAAGAAGCAAGCCCAAATGGCATTGTCCTAATTAATAATTCTTAATACTTGGGTTGAATTTATTGATGAGGCTCCTGCGAAAATTACCCCAAAATCTGTGGATCATAGTTTACAAAACTAAGGCACCCTCTTTATAGAGAAATAGTGCCCTCTGCTGGAAGAGCGTTGCAGGAAAACACCTTTGGCGTTGAGTTAATTTAATACTTGGAAAGAGAGGATTTGTTTGTTTTCACTTGAAGTAGATTTAATGAAGAATAATAAATAAAATAGAAATGCATATTTATGAATGGTTTGATGTATGTTAGGCAGAACTTGGGCTTTCATGTATCCATTTGGGAGTAATTACTCTTAATCTATTAAAAAAATGTCCAAGATTAGAGAAAGGAAGAAAACATTTGTTACATCAACTGACAGCAATCTGGAATGGCAGACACAGACACAGAGAGGAAATTGAAATCTATGTCTCCAGACTTTGTTCTGGAAAATCAGAGCCTTTATAATAACGTATTGCAAGTGTATAGGCTTTAATAGTTACTTTCACTGCATCCTTTTAATAAACCTTCCCAGTGACACTCCAAGACAGGCATCGTTATTATCTCCATTTGACAGATAAAATAAATGAAGGCCAGAGAGTTTGAGTGACCATTTGGAGATTCCTGCACAATGAAAAGCCGGAAATAAGCTTAGGTAAATTCCGTAGACTCTTCAAACTTCAATTTCTCTATTTGTAAAGCATGGATAAAAACAGTACTCTATTTGCAACAAGGGTTAACTGACAACATATTTGTGAGACACTTAGCACAGTGTTTAGCCCAGAGTGAACCTGGGACTCCATAGTAGCTACTGCTACCGTCCTAATGCCCGTATCCAGGTCTTTTGACTCCTTACCCTTGCCTTTTCCACAACATTGGACAGAGTCTTTAATGGTCAAGAAGGAATACCCTTCTGCTGGGATTGACAGCAGTGGTCCCAACCTCTAAAAATACAGTCCAGATTTTTTAACCATTAGTGACTTTGACAATAGCTCTTAAGATCTTGAGTTGCCTCATTAAAATAGGTTGTTCTAAACGAGGGACTTTATGGTTCCTGCAAGTTGTGCACCCCACACCACACAAGGACTATTGTGTAGATTCCTGAAATCCACATTTAACACGATATGCTGGGCAATATCCAAAAACAAGTGCTGACAGGTCCTGGAGCCACATCAGAACTGTTGAAAGAACCCACTCCGCTCTGGGAATGCTCTCTGAAGCTGCGACTTGTGCTTTCACTCTGAGATGGGAATCACAAGGACCTAATGCCCCTTGGTCTTTGGTTTCCTTTCTTAAGCCTCTGTCTTCTTGGTGGTTCAGTGATACTTTGGCCTTTTCTCTTCTGGTCACAGCTAAATATTGTCTCGTAACCACAGAACATGCTTTGTGCCATGACTGGGCCTCAACATGAGCCTAGCATAGGGCAGCTGTGCCAGATTGTCTCTTGCAACTCAGTACCATTTTTGCCCTTAGAAACCTAATAACTAAGTCTTGCAAAATCCCTATTCCCAGAATATATTAGTTTGCTAGGGCTGCCATAACAAAGTGCGAAAGGAATTGGCAGCAAAAATCTTTAGGACAGGACATGGATTTTTCAAAAATACAAAAAAAAAAATTCATCTTCATTATCAATAAATTAAGTGCAAAAATTAATCAATGGAAATGAGAGGGGAAAATAACCCAAAGATAACAACTGCCCACAATATTTCCTTCCATTTTTTTCCTTCTGCTTAAGATTTTATTTTATTTTATTTTATTTTATTTTATTTATTTTATTTTATTTTTTTGAGACAGTCTTGTCGCTCTGCCACCCAGGAAGTACAGTGGCGCAATCTTAGCTCACTGCAACCACCACCTTCCGGATTCAAGCAATTCTCCTGCTTCAGCCTCCCGAGTAGCTGGGATTACAGGCGTGCCCCCACGCCCAGCTTATTTCTGTATTTTTAGTAGAGACAGGGTTTTACCATATTGGCCAGGCTGGTCTCAAATTCCTGATCTCGTGATCCACCTGCTTCGGCCTCCCAAAGTGCTGGGATTACAGGCGTGAGCCACTGCACCCGGCCTATTTTATTTTTTAAGTGCATATGATCATACCAAATCCTACTATTTCACTTAGGATCATTCACACAAAATCTTCCTGTAAAGTGATAAGTTCTTCGTTACAATTTTATATAATTAGGTTGGTGCAAAAGCAGTTGTGATATTTGCCATTACTTTGAATACTTATTCATTTAATAGTCTTTTATTTAATATGCATTTATGTAAAGTATTTGCTAATACTTTTAATAAATTATGTAATTATGTTATTACATAATATTGTTTTGAGTTAATACACCGTAGTTTATTTATCCATTCTCCTACCATTGGCCATTTCCCATTTTTGATGTTATAAACCATGCCCAGATCTAAGACATTCTATGACTATCTGAAATGTGAAGAAATATTTGTGTACAAAGACGTTTGTTGTGGTTTTTCATTTTCCTATTGTCTCTCCTCTTCCCCCACCCCCTGCACAGAACAAACGCACATCCACCCCTAACTATTTGCTCTTTGCTGAACAAGTCAAAGTCTCCAGACATGGCCCATGCTGTTCCCTTTTCTGGAATACCCACAACCCACTACCCTTCATAACACACTTACTCATTCTTTAAGATCAAGCTCAAATGTCATCTGCTTTGCAAAGCCTCCTTCACAGCTCCCTAAGGTCCCTTTTCTCTGTTCCACCACACTTCTCTATTATCACTCTGTTGACTGAGTAAATGAGATATTTGGTTAGCTACTTAGAAAGTTAATTAACTGTCACACTACTGGCCAATTTCTGTAAGGGAAGTGGTCTAGCATCAGGCTAGAGAAGTCTGTCACATTTGTATGCATGTGTGTGTGCAAAAGCATTCTTCCTTCCTGTCCTGGATTAATTGAGTGTGTTCTTATGAGATGCTGACACTGTGATGCAGTGAAAGGAACCATGGTCTTTTCCCGGTTTGAATCCTTCCTCCCACTTTCTTCCAACACATCCTGAAGAAAAACCATGTATCAGACACAAAGTTGGGCTCTGGAAGTGCAAAAGCAAACAAGATGTGGTCTCTGCTCTTAAGAAACCTAGAGTTTAGTGGACAAGGCAAATACATAGATGTAAAAATGCATAGAATCTGCACAAGCACTGTTATAGAAATCCATATGGGCTATGGTTTTGGGAAAACAAAGGAGGAAATGGCTCTGTGGGGAGGGAGAAGATTGGCATTGGGTGAAGAGCGAGAAGAATTGACATCGATTTGAAGATCAATAGATGTTCCCTGAGTGGACCAAAGAAGAAAGTGCATATGCAACCAAATAGAGCACAAAGAGATCTGCTTCTAGATCTGATCCAGGTTCCCCCTACTGATGGATGATATGAGGCTTAAATTAAACAAGATAACATGTGTGAAGTGCTTTGTGCCATGACCGGGCCTCAGCATGAGCCTAGCGTAGGGCAGCTGTGCCAGATTGTCTCTTGCAACTCAGTATCATTTTTGCCCTTAGAAACCTAATAACTAAGTCTTGCAAAATCCCTATTCCCAGAATATATTAGTTTGCTAGGGCTGCCATAACAAAGTGCCACGAACTGGGTGGCTTAAATAACACAAACGTATTGTCTCACAGTCCTCCAGGCTGAAAATCCAAGATCAGGGTGTTGAAAGCGCTGGTTTCTGAAGTCTCTCCTTGACTTGTGGATGGCCATGTCATTTCCATGTCTTCACGTGGTCTTCTCTCTGTGCCCATCTGTGTCCTAAACTCCTCTTTTTATAAAGACATAAGTCATATTAGATTAGGGCCCACCCATATAACCTATTTTACCTTAATCTATTTTTAAAAAGATTAAGATAAATCTGCAAATACAATCACATTCTGAGGTACTAGGGGGTATGAACTTCAACATGTGAACTTGAGGGGACACCATTCAGCCCATATCGCAAAGTTTCAGGCTTAAAGCCATACATGCAATATTTGAAAGGCAGAAGAGACTCAAAAGCCAGTATTTTGGTTTTCAGCTGGTGGCAGATGTAAAGTTTTTCTGGAGGTGTACCTTCTAGCCATGCTCTTGAACATAACCCATTTAGCTGCTGCAGAAAGCCCAAAGCATTAGCGGCAGCTTCCTGCCATGGCTGTGCTTCATGACTTCCTGAACACTGGCAGTTGGCTCACCTAACCTTTGTTCTGCCGGTTCTTCTAATGGCTTTGTAAGCTAATTTCCTGTATAAAATGTATTCCTGTTTGAGATACCTACAGTGGTTTTTGGTTTTTACTAAACCTTGGAGACTATAGTAGTTATTGTTATTATTTTCTTTTTTTGAGATGGAGTTTCATTCTTGTTGCCCAGGCTGGAGTGCAATAGCATGATCTCAGCTCACCGCACTGCAACCTCCGCCTCCCAGGTTCAAGCAATTCTCCTGCCTCAGCCTCCCGAGTAGCTAGGATTACCAGCATGCGCCACCACTGCTAATTTTGTATTTTTAGTAGAGATGGGCTTTCACCAGGTTGACCAGGCTGGTCTCGAACTCCTGACCTCAGGTGATCC
>NW_012101365.1:8529408-8533772 GCF_000951045.1 Mandrillus leucophaeus | reverse complement strand
CCTCCCGAGTAGCTGGGACTACAGGCGCCCGCCACTTTGCCCGGCTAGTTTTTTGTATTTTTTAGTAGAGACGGGGTTTCACCGGGTTCGCCAGGATGGTCTCGATCTCCTGACCTTGTGATCCGCCCGTCTCGGCCTCCCAAAGTGCTGGGATTACAGGCTTAAGCCACCGCGCCCGGCCAGTAGTTATTATTTTAAGTTATTATTTATGGTTTGGATCTCTGTTCCTGCCCAAATTTCATGTTGAACAGCAATCCCCAGTGTTGGAGGTGGTTGGATCATGGGGGTGAAATTCTCATGAATGGTTTAGCATCATCCTCCCTTGGTACTATGTAGTGAGCCAGTGAGTTATCATGAGATCTGGTTGTTTAATGGTGTGTAGCACCTCTCCCGTCTCTCTCTCTCTTGAGACATCCCTGCTTCCCTTTCGTCTTCCACCATGATTGTAAGTTTCCTGAGGCGTCCCTGGAAACTGAGCAGATGCCAGCATCATGCTTCCTTTACAGCCTGTGAAACCATGAGCCAATTAAACCCTCTTTTTTAAATAAATTACCCAGTCTCAGGTGTTTCTTTATAGCAATGCAAGAACAAACTAATACAAGTGGTATGGGATGGTTGATGAGTGGAGTCTCCAGGAATCTATTAAAGAGAAGAGGGTGGCAAGGCAAGTCTGAACAGATCTTGGAGAAACTGGGATATGAACTAATGACTTGGAATTTATTCTATGGGTCAAGACATTATAAACTTTCCCACTGAAACACTCTTATGGCAGAAAGAGCAAACTTGTGCTGCTAAGGTGATATGTTTGGATCTGTGTTCCCCCTGCAAATCTCCTGTTGAGCTGTGATCCCGAGTATTGGCGGTGGAGCCTGGTGGGAGGTGATTGGATCATGGGGACAATTTCCTGTTTTAGTACTGTCCCCTTGGTACTGTCCTCAGGATGGTGAGTGAATTCTCATGAGATCTGGTGGTGTCCAAGTATGTGGCACCTCCCCCTTCCTTCTCTCTTGCTCCTGCTTTCGCCATGTGAAGTGCCTGCTCCCTCTTTGTCTTCTGCCATGATGAAAATCTCCCTGAGGCCTCCCCGGAAGCAGATGCCACCATGCTTCCAGTACAGCCTGCAGAACTATGAGCCAATTAAACCTCTTTTCTTATAAATTACCCAGTCTCAGGCATTTCTTTATAGTAATATGAGTATGGACTAATACACAAGGGTTCTGATACCAACTGGTACAAATAAAAAAAAATTCCTTGAAATATTTCAGCTCTTCCAAATTTTTCATCTTGGCTATAATATATTCATTTGTTTTCATGTAAAATGATGTTTTTAGTTACTAGCCATCAAGTAAAATTAGCATTCTAAAGTGATGTTATGTTTAGCTTATGGCTTGGGTACTGTCTGAGATCTGGTCACTTACCACAGTTTGGGAAGCACAGCCTGAGACAACATGAAGATATTGAACGGCTTTGAGGAGCAAAGTAAAATCAAGAAGTTGCTTTTCTGAATTATCTCAGTGCTACTGTGTAAAAGCAGAGAGATTTGTTTGAAGGCTACTATAACAATCCAAGTGAAACATGATGAGACACTGAAGGCAGACGCTGGCAGGGAGTATGAGCAGAAAGGAACCAATATAGGGAATGAAGAGAGCTTGGGCAAGTCCCTTCACTCTGGAACTCAGCAGAATAAATAGGTTGAACCATATGACAGACAAGGTCCTCCCTAGCCCAAAGATATTGTCATTTTTCTCTGCTTATCTTTACTTTTCCTTATGCTTGCCTCTTACTCTATTATAAATATTCATAGTTTATTTCACTCAAAAGGCAGCTAAGGGGACTTTAGCTGCTAGTTTTGCCAATGAGACAAAATTGTACAGACTTGTTTGTTTTAGAGGAGGAGAGGAAGTTCTAGATATAAGCAGTGATTTTTCTTTTTTTTTTTTTTTGAGATGGTGTTTCACTCTGTCACCCAGGCCGGAGTACAGTGGCACAATCTCGGCTCACTGCAACCTCCGCCTCCCAGGTCCAAGCGATTCTCCTGCCTCCCAAGTAGCTGGAATTACAGGCACGTGCCACTGCACCTGGTTAATTTTTGTATTTTTAGGAGAGATGGGGTTTCACCATATTGGCCAGACTACTTTCGAACTCCTGACCTCAAGTGATCCACCTGCCTTGGCCTCCCAAAGTGCTGGGATTACAGGCACGAGCCACTGAGCCCAGCCTATGCAGTGATATTTTGACAAAGGATTTGAGTAATTTCCAATTCCAGTTTTGTAACATGTTACCTGACATGTAATGGCACTCAATAAATAACTGTTGAATTAGCAAAGTAATGAATGACGAGTCACGTATTTCAATGTATTCAGACACTTCTTATGGAAAGTCTTCCCTTACATTATCTGTGCAACTTGACCTCATCTTGGTCCTTCTGCCATAATGCAAGGCATTGTGCTTATGCTGTTGTCTCTGTTCAAAATGCCCTTTGTCTCATAACCCATCTGGAAAATGTCTACTCACTTGTCATAACTCAGTTCTGACATATATTGTTAGAGAAGAGTGTAACTATGTAAAATGAATACAGGCATTAGAGTTGCAAAGATTTAGGTTCACATCCAGGCTCTCACACATACAATGGGAAGCGGTCCCAAGAGTTCTTTCTGTTACCTTTTGGTTTATTAAGTGATAAGTAAAACAAGAAAAAACTGTTTTACCAAATCCAGTCATCATTTTCCATGGCTGTGAATCATATTTCTGCAGGCAGTCCAACCTAGTAATAGGCCAAGCCTCATATTTGGCTTTGCTGAATGTCTTAAATTGCTGCCAAGTAGAAACATGGCCATGAGTTGAATAGCAAACATATCTGATGGCACAAAAATCTCAACTATAACTGAATGCACCAGAACTTTCACTTCATTCAATTTCTGGATTTCAACCAGATCAAACATGTTGATTAAGCTTGGGCATTGCTGTGCTGGAGGCATCCATACTTTAAGTTTGGGGTTGACCAAAACTGGGCAAGTTCAGTGAGGCATTCATGGCAAGACTGTGGGAAACCAATTGGAAGGGTGGAGCCCCTCATCCTTCCACTAAACCTACATTTTCAGCTTGCACCCTAATCCACCTTGTTGACGCACCAGGTTCGTGATGCATTTCATCCATTGTCAAAACCTTGGCCGTTGAATTCACCGATATGCTCAGCTGTCACCTTCTCTCTCAAGCCTGTTTTCCAGAAGTAACACAGAAATACTTGAATTCTACTTTTGTCATTATATATCAAGAGGTCTAGACAAAATAAAATGTACCTAAAGGGCATGAAATTATAGGCATTTTGAAACAAACTTCAAGGTAATACCAAACCTATTTTTATACAATTCAGCTATCACATTGTACATTCAACATAAACAAGACCATCCTTTAACTGAAAGGTAATTTTTGAGACTAGATTTCATACTAGATTTCATTCCTTAGGCAAGTTTCCTAAACTCTCTGTTTCAGTTTATTTGGTATCACATGTGGAGAATAATACCCATGCTGAGACTTTAAGAGAGTATGTTAATATATATAATAGATTATATAATGCATTATTTGTAATAGATTATTATATATGTTATATAATAAAGATTATTACGTATAATATATGTGATATAATCTATATGATATATAATATATGTAATATATGATGTATAATCTATATAATATATCTAATATATTATGTAATATATAATATATGATACATACTGTCTCTTATACACATCTAGATGTGTATAAGAGACAGGTATAACACATTCTATTATATGTAATAATATATCATATATAATAATATATGTTATGATAATATTTAATATTACATATATGATATGTTATGATAATATATATTAATATATAATGTTATATGCTCTGATAATATATATTAATATATAATGTTATATGCTCTGATAATATATATTAATATATAATGTTATATGTTGTATATAATAATATATAATATATACAGTTATATATGTGTATATACAAATGCATAAAAATGTATATATACACGTATAATATAAATGTATAATATATAATAAATATATAACATATAAATATATATTCATATATAATATAGTATATATGAATATATACATGCAAATATATAATGTATGTTATACATATTTACATATCATATGTAATATATAAGTATGCATACATATATTGCAATATATGATATATAGTATAGACACATATTATATGTGTGATATATACTATATAGTATAGACACAATATGTATACTATATGGTATGTATAGAATATGTTATATATGTAATTTTATACAATATATTATTCCATATATAACGTATAATTATGTAATATATATTTTACATATATTA
>NW_012101365.1:8513505-8528683 GCF_000951045.1 Mandrillus leucophaeus | reverse complement strand
TGTATGCTATACATAATATATTATTGTACATATATTACATATATAATATTTTATTGTATATGAAATATTGTATATATGACACATAATATAATTATACATAAAATAAGTATATATACATAATAAATATCATGTATACTACATATAATTTGTTATATATAACAATATATTCTATTTATGTATATAATACACACACTATATATACATATATATATCTGGCACACAGTGGATGCTCAATATCTTGTTGGTATCTGTAAGTATGCCTCAAAAACTCTACTTTTTACATTGTTTCCTCCCTCAGTACTGTGCTTATAGAATGTGTGTCTATCTCCTTTGTGCAACTACACATTCCTTGTGTTTTTTATGAGTGTTGTGGGAGACGATGGATGAATAATGTACGTTGAGTATCTGCCACAGACCAGGCTTAAGTGAGATGCTTTTCATACAGTATTTCTTGGCTCCTTCCCCAATCTCTGTAAGGAGACATTGGATCCCCATCACAGGATGATGAAAGTCCAAGGACCTTGGACCACATGTGATGCCATACGCTTTGCATTGTATTTGTGCATTGTAGTGTAGGGACCAAGGCCAAAACAATTGTTCAGGAAATATAGGAGAATGCACCTTTGGATTCTTTTTTTTATTATTATTTTTTGAGTGGAGTCTCGCTCTGTCGCCCAGGCTGGAGTGCAGTGGCACGATCTCAGCTGACTGCAAGCTCCACCTCCTGGGTTCACGCCATTCTCCTGCCTCAGCCTCCCGAGTAGCTGGGACTACAGGCACCCGCCACCACACCTGACTAATTTTTTTAGTAGACACGGGGTTTCACTGTGTTAGCCAGGATGGTCTCAATCTCCTGACCTCGTGATCTGCCCGTCTCAGCCTCCCAAAGTGCTGGGATTACAGGCCTGAGCCATTGTGCCCAGTTCTCCCTCGGATTCTTGAGGCCCCTTCCTGGAGTCTAATGTTCACTAAGGCTCGGCATTTGTGAGCAAGCACTTTGGAATCAAATACTTTGGCTCTTCTACCTTCCAGCTCTCTGACTTTTGACAAGTTCGTAACCACTATGTGCCTCAGTTTAAATCAATTGTAAAATAGAAATCATGATAACATCTACCTCATATTGTATTTGTTTTCAGAATAAACTGAAATAGTGTATGTAAATTATTTTGTACAGTGCAAGTGCTCAATAAATGTCCCCTGAGTGGCCCTGCTGGAAAGATTCAGGAAGCTGCCTATCCAGCGTGGTAGGTCGAAGCCTCAGCAGCCTGCAGAAACTTGGGTGCTGTTGTTCACAGGAAGTGAAGCCCATTTTTAGCTGTAACAGTCTCACAGTTGACAAAGGAATGGTATTCATTTCCTTCAAAAGTTGTTTTGTTCTCTTTCCAAAGCTTTAGGGCAAATACTGGCTCAATAGGAAGCTCTCCGAAGCAGTGAGTCAACAGTCACTCATTCTAAAAGGTGATTCACTTGCCAGAGTGTGCAGTCCACAAATGTTATGGGGGTGGTACCTCTTGGGGAGAGACTGACGATGCCCCTAAATGAGTTGTTTATGATCACAGGCTGCTTATGAACAGACACGAGAACAGATGTGCCAATTAATTTCTCATATCTCCTCCACACTCCTTCACAAAGGGCACAACTCTTTCTCAAAAAGATGCTAAACTTGAGAATGAAGAGCATCATTTATCCCGTTCCCCAGGCCTTTTCAAAACTTGGGTTCACTGAGAGTCAGAGGAAGAGCTGGAAATTTGAATGTTTCAAAGATTTGTGCATTCATATTGAGGTAAAATGAGAGAATTCTTGAAAAGCTGCCTGGAGGGGGATTTTGGAGCCTTGGAAGATTTCAGTGGATTGATGGCCTTGCTTCTGAATTTTTACTTGATGACAAACATTTTGTCAAAATTCAAAAGTATTAACCTATTATTCTTCTGTTTGTTTCTTCCAGTAGACTGTGCACACCTCAAGGATACCAAATCTTACTTTGCATCTGTAACAGGTATGTTTATGAAGTCCAGCATTAGCAATGTGTCAAAATGCCTGAGTCTGAATCTGAGCTTTAGGCAAGTTATTTAATCTCTCAGTGCCCCAGTTTCCTCATCCATCATATGGAGAGTCCAAATAACACTTACCTGGTAGGGTTACTATGAACATTAATTGATCTGATGCATTACTACTCAAAGTGGGATCCAAGACCAAAACAGGTCTACAAACTGTTACCTGTCCCCTGCCAGTTACCTACAGAAAGTAAGAGTAACCTTTGTAGCCATTGCATTCTACGATAGCAGTTTTGTTATATTTTACAAATATATTGGACTGTAATCAATCAAAAAACAATTTTTTAGTTCTTCATCATGATTTGGGACCCACTAGTAATGTATCTCTTCTAATATAGGTATGTTCCAGCATCGGTTTATTAAATTCTGTTTTGTTTTATTATAAATACCCTCCTCTTGCTTCTTCTTCATGATTTGTCCTTCATGGTTGTCTTTGAGCTTGGTGCGTCAGTAGTATGATTTCTATTTCAGGATTTTTTTTTTTTTCTTTTTTGAGATGGAGTCTTGCTCTGTCACCAGGCTGGAGTGCAGTGGCATGATCTCAGCTCACTGCAACATCTGCCTCCTGGGTTTGAGCAATTCTCGTGCCTCAGCCTCCCAAGTAGCTGGAATTACAGGCATGTGCCACCACACCCAGCTAATTTTTGTATTTTTAGGAGAGATGGGGTTTCACCATTTTGGCCAGGATGGTCTCGATCTCCTGACCTTGTGATCCGTCAGCCTCGGCCTCCCAAAGTGCTGGGATTACAGGCATAAGCCACCACGCCCAGCCTATTTCGGGATTTTTAAAGGAGATACATATAATGTGTAATACCCACTAAACGTGGGTGTTATAGAGTTGACAAGCGCTAATGAAGAGTTTTATTTAACATAAGGGCTTGGATTTGATTCTAGGATGGAGCAAGAGTACCATAGCATTCTAAGTGGAAAATCTGGGAGCATGACGTGAGAGGGGCTTCTAAGAAATCTCATCTTCCAGCAATCTGATAGGTGATAGGTTCTCTTTCTGGGTTCCGGGAAAGCTCCCTTGATAAGGTCCTGGTTGAAAGCATCCTTTCCCACCTAATAGGGAACTCCACATCGTAGAGTATGGATTTTGCTCAAAATTAACTTAGGAAATATTGGACCAGAGCAAATATTTAACCAGTGAAACTGTCATAAAAGTTACCATTTTCAGAGCCTGCTAGTTCACAAGCATTTAAGGGGGTGCAATTTTCTCTTCTATATAATGAGAGATTTATAACAGATGAATAATAGCATAATATAGCAAAAATAACAAAGGCTTTGGAATTAGACATGACAGTGTTTTTGTTTTTTGTTTTTCTCTACCACCTATTGACCAGCAAGTCACTTAACCTCTGGTCCTCAGATTCTTCACCTGTAAAATGGGGAAAATGACACTTCACCTTGTGGGCTTTTGTGAGAATGAACATGATAATGCAATATGTCCCTAACATATAGTATTTCAATCATTGTTAGTTGCTTTCCCCTGTTCTTACGTTTTCATGAAGGCATTTCTGTAAAGTAAATTAAAGACGGCTATAATTTTTTTGCTATTCCTGTCACTGACTAGTGGAGTCTAATTCTCCACCCCTTGAGTCTGAGCTAATTTTAGTGACTTGCTTGACCAATAGAATGTAGTAGAAATCATGTTCTGGGACTTACATAGCCAGCTTATAAGAAACCTTGTAGCTTTCATCTGGGTCTCTAGAAAAATTAGCTATGGGGGAAGTCAGCTGCCACATAAAAAAAAAAGCCCAATTAGTCTAAGTCTTTCATGCTGTAAGGAAGCCCAAGCTAGAAAAGTAGGGAGGCCAATGGGAGAAGAGAAGCCCAGGTACACCAGTCATCCCAGCCCACATGCCGGGCACAAGTGGAGAAGTCTTCAGAAGACTCCAGAGCTAGCCACCAGCTCTGACTATAATTGTATGAAAGACCCTGAGTGAGAACCATCCAGCTAAACAGAACTGTGAGAAAAAATTGTACTCTGTCTGGATGGTCACTGGTTTGAGGATGGTTTGTTAAGCAGCAGTAGAATGCCAGGGCATTCTGCTACAGTAAAATTTTTGGTCCTCCTGCCTCTTGCTAACTAATTAGTGATGGATGGTTTGGCAATAGTTTAGCCTCCATTAGTCTACAATCCCATATCAGCTAGGGTTAAGGTATTCAGACTGGTGTTCCCACGTGGCCCACCCCTCCTTCCCATTTTGTGACCTGTGAGCTTCTCTTCCTTCTGCTCTGTGAGGCAGGTGGTTGTTTCTTGGGGGAGGGCTGCTTGCCCAGCTGATCCTACCTGTGGCTAGGAGGCTAAGTATGAAGATGCCAATTTTGCTTCAGGGTGAGGCTACTTTCGTCAGTCTAAATCTGGTATGTTTATCTTCTCTTTGACTCAACTGGTTCAGAACCGGCGGGGAGTATTGAGACTGGCACCTCAGGGAGACCTCCAAGCTTCCAGCTCTGACATACAGAAGCGTATATGGTCAAGTGTTAGGCCGATTCCTAACTTGCCCTGTGCCCTTGCTTATACGCAATTCTTGCCCATATTGCTAATAATGTATTTAATTTCCTCAAATTACAACTGACCTAAAAGAATTAGAATCATGGTTAGTAAGTTTGCTGGTTTTCTCTTTACACTTTCGATGAATGGGTTATATTACGTACATTACAAAGAGTAAGACAAAAACTTTCCACCAAAGCCAAGTTGGTAAACAAAGCCCCAGAGACTGCCATCATATCCTGTACAAAACTCAAACACAACTTCTGATTTCCCTGGTCAGCCTGAAGCCGACAATGTGCATCTGCTTTATTGAATTCTGTTGGGCCTTTATTATTTCTTTCAGTTACTGCTGTGCTACTTCCAATTATTCTTGCTGTTCAGGACAAAAAAGAGAAGGAAACTTCTGTCCAGGTTACAGAGATGGCATTTTCTACCTATTTTGTATGATAATTGTATTTCCTTTATTTATTCATCCACCCAGTAAATTTTAAATGCAGAATTTAAAATAATAGCAGCATTATTCGTACTAGCCAAAAAATGAAAACAACCCAAGTGTCCATCAACGGAAGAATGGGTAAACAAAATGTAATACAATTGAGTATTATTTGGCAACAAAAAGGAATGAAGTACTCAACATGGATGAACCTTGAAAACATGATGCTAAGTGAAAGAAGTTACAAAGCACTATATATTATATGATTCCATTTACATGAACTATCCAGAATAGGAAAATCTAGGAAGACAGAAAGTTCATTAGCGGTTGCCAGAGGTTGAGAGGAAGGAAAGAAGGGAGTGACAGCTGATGAAGCTTCTTTTTGGGCACCAAAAACTCTGTGAATATAATTTTTTTAAAGTTGAATTGTATGCCTTAAAGGGTGAAAGTTATGGTACATAAATTATATATGAAAGTTGTGATGAAAAAATAAGACCTTTATTTGGGACATAACTGAAAGAATAGGGAGAATGTTGATGGCCTAATAATATTAAAAGACAAAAAACAGGTGTTGTGAACTGAATGTTTGCATCCTCCCTACATTCCTATGTTGAAGTTCCCCAGTGTGATGGTATTAGGAGATGGGGCCTTTGGAAGGTGATTGGGTTTAAATTAAGTCATGAGACTGGGCCCCTCATGATGGGATTAGTGCCCTTATAAGAAGAGCAAAAAAGCGACACCTCTCTCTCCACAAGCACACACTGAGGAAAGGCCATGTGAGGACACCGCAAGCAGGCACCATCTATGAGCCAGGAAGCAGGCTCTCACCAGACAGTGAATCTGCCAGCACCTTGATCTCGGACATTCCAGTGTTCAGAACTGTGAGAAGTAAGTCTGTTGTTTAAGCCACCCAGTCTGTGGTATCTTGTCATAGCAGCCTGAGCTGACTCTAACAGCAGGATACAAAATTCAATATAACCATAACTATGTAATACAAATGTACAGGACAAAAAATACATCTAAAAAAGGCTCAAAGTGTTAACATGGTTCTCTCTAAGTGATCGAAATACTTTTTTTAACTTCTGTCTTTAAAGTGCTTGTAAAACACCGAATAGTAGCTCGTGTTGACTGGCCTCTTCCTCCACACCAGGATCTCAGTTGGTCCTCACAACTATCCTATGAGGCAGGAACTCTACATGCCTGTATTTTACATAAGGGAAAAGTGAGACCCAGAGAGGCTAAGTAATTTGTTAAAGATCGCACAGCTACACACGACAGAGTATATATTCAGACTTCAGTCTGTCGGACTCTACAACTTGCATTTTTCAAGTACCAACAGCAACAAACTTTATATTCTTCCTTTCCCTCGCCCCAAATTTACACTCCAAACACGTTATGCTATGGCAAAATCTTAACCGTTATTTGTGTATTCAAATTTTGATACTGAAGGGAGGAAAAAAGCCTCCAGGGTGGCTCAAAAGCTTAGGTGGCCCTAGAGAGTAAATTGTCACTTTGAGAACATGAATGAATTATTAAAGCCCACTTAGTAACTTGTTTCATCCAAGGGCCTCCTTCATCCTTTCCAGCTTTTGTTTATTTTATTTTATTTTATTTTATTTTATTTTATTTTATTTTATTTTTCTTTTAAAAGCCAGCCAAATTTAGCAGTGGGTGGGGGCTGTATACCAACTTTAGTGATACTAATGTTAGTAAGTTCTGCTAACCCATGATCATCAACCTTTTGTTTATTTTAAAAACACCTTCTCGGCCGGGCGCGGTGGCTCACGCCTGTAATCCCAGCACTTTGGGAGGCTCAGGCAGGCGGATCATCTGAGGTCAGGAGTTCGAGACCAGCCTGGCCAACCTGGTGAAACCCCATCTCTACTAAAAATACAAAAGTTAGCTAGGCATGGTGGCTGGCACCTGTAATCCCAGCTACTCAGGAGGCTGAGGCAGGAGAATTGCTTGAACCCGGGAGGTAGAGGTTGCAGTGAGCCTAGATTGCACCATTGCACTCCAGGGTGACAGAGCAAGACTAGGCCTCAAACAGAAAAGAAAAGGAAAGGAAAGGAAAGGAAAGGAAAGGAAAGGAAAGAAAAGAAAAGAAAAGAAAAGAAAAGAAAAGAAAAGAGAAAAGAAAAGAAAACCTTCTCAATGACTGAACTGTTGAATCACAGGCTGGTAAGACCTCAAAAGCCATCAAGTCCAGTTCCCAGTGTGATGGTACATCCTGAAACCCCACCCCTCTCAACAAGGAACACCCTAACTATTGCTGAAATACAGCTCCATGAGCAAGAGCTGCCCTCAACGCCATGATCCCAGCATGGCCCAGCTGTTGGCTGCATCCGTGTTCTCACTTTGAGAGAATTTACTACCACCAAATTATCTGCAGAGAAAAATAGAGCAAATAGAGTGTTGTCCTTACTTTTCCCTCATGGAAAAGGAATTTTAATGTGCTTCAACAAGTTGCTTGTCCAACACATTCAAGATAAGTCAGTGTCTAACTATGGCAGGAAGTGTCACCAATGCTCTGCCAAGAAGCACCTTGTGCCAGGCTAGGCTGCATCTGACCAGGGGCTTCTTCCCCAGGTTCCTCCTGCTCCAATCTTCCATATCTCAGCAGACGGCACCTGCATCCCTCGCACTGCTCAAGCTGAAAACCTAGGAGTTATTCCTGTTGCCTCCCTCTTCCTCACCCCCACAGCCAATCTGTCACCAAAGCCTGTTGATTATACCTCCAAAATATATCTCAATTTCATCTAGTTCTCTCCATTGCCACTACCCAGGTCCCAACACTGTTGCTTCCCATCTGGACCCCTGCTCTCCCCACTTTCACAATAGTCTCCCCAAAACACAGACACACACACACACACACCCCCCATAGTCTATTAGCCATCCCATACCCGCAGTGATCTTTGAGAAAAGTACACTAGATATGCCACTTTTCTGCTTAAAGCCCCATAAATAGCTTTCCATTGCACCGAGAATATCATTAAAAATCCTCCCTGGTGATTCCTAGGGCTCCTGTGTTCCGGCCTCAGCCTACCTCCTGGCTTCATCTCACACCACTCTCCAGCTCATTCATTGTATTTTAGCCTTGGTGGCCAGCTTTCAATGTCTGCCTGCCTTGGGGCTCCCACGATACCATCCTGGAATATTCTCCCTGCACTGTTCTATCTTGCCACCCGCCCCCACAATCTTGCTATGACTAGTTCCCATTCCTCCTCCAGGCATCAGCTTAAATGTTTCTTCCTCAAAGAGGTCTTCTATGACTTTACATTAGCTCCCTGTGAAGGCCAGGGCTCTTCTCTCACAGATGTCAGAAACCCAACTCTAATTGATTTAGTTAAATAATAGTCTTCTGATTAAATAAATAAACAAAAGGAAATCTATTGACCTATGGCACTGAAAAGTGTAGAATTCTTGCTTTAGACACATGGACCCAGAGCTCAAATGATGTCATCAGAACTGGATTTGGCTCCATCTCTTCATGCAAGCTTATATTCAAGAAACATTTATTATCTATTATATATCAGGCATTCTTTTAAGTACTGGGGATACCTCAGGGAAGAAAAAAAAATCCTTGCCTTCAGAGAGCTGTCATTCTAGGAAGGGAAGAGGTACACACACACACTAAAGATAGTAAATAAGTAAAGTATAAACCTATATTAGAAAATGTCCCTGCTGTGAAAAAAATATATATAACAAGATAAGGCAGATGGGGAGTGCCAAAAGTTGGGGAGCAGGGCTTGCCATTTTTAAGTAGAGAAGTCATGATAGACCTCTATGAGAAGGTGACACTTGAGGAAAGATTTGAAGGAGGCAAGGGAATGAATATCTGAAATGGACAATCTTTAGGCCGAAGGAACAACCAGTGAAAAGCCCTACCCAAGAGCATGTCTGCCTTCCTAAGGACAAGAAGAGAGCAGGTGTGGCTGGAGTGGAGTGAGCAAGGGAGGAGGAAGGATGGAAGGAAGGGACATGTAGCAAAGGCCCAATCTCGCAGGGCCTAGCAAGCCATTGTAGGGGTTTAAGCAGAGGAGTTGAAAAATCTGGCTTACATCCTAAAAGAGTCATTATCCAAGCTGCATTGAGCAAATATTTCAGTGGAGGGCAAGAGAAGAAGCAGAGAAGCCAGTTAGGTGGCTACTACTGTCATCCAGTGAAGGTGGCTTGGACCACCATTAAAGAAGTAAAGGTGATGAGAAGGGGCTGGATTCTAAATGCATCTTTGACAGATTGGATGTGGGGTGCGCTAGAATGCCCAGGATAAAGACTTCAGTTCCCAAGCCTCCCTGAAGCTAGGTGGGGACACTTAATTCTAAATTTTGGCTCATGGACATAAACAGAAGTAGGTGGGCAATTTCTCAGAGAGAAGAGGTATGCCCTCCACCCCACCCCTCACCTCTGTCTTGCTGGTTGACATTCAGCTGTTACACTGGCAGCCATCCTGGATCATGCCAAGGAGGGCAACACCTTAAGGAGCCACCCAGTGACCCACGGAGGAACTGTCACACTAGCCCTGGTCTGCTAATGCATGGCTTGTTACATGAGAAACACACTTCTACCCTATTTAAGTCATTTTCTTTAGGTCTCTGTAAGGTAAGTCAAATGTTTATCATACCTAAAATCATGGCCATACAGTGTTCTTCATCTCCTCAGTCACATCAGGGCTTTGTCTTGCAATCTGAAGGTCTAGATCAACACAAGGGGATTATTTTGATGGCAGAAATTAAATCATTTAGAAATTGCTATAAGGAAGTAAGAAGTGTTAATATCTTTTCATATTAATCAATGTACGATTTGGTTCACAAAATATTTTTAACTGCCTTATTTTATTTAATTCTCGAAGCAACATTGTAAATGAAGCATTATTCTCCACTCTCCTGTTATGACCCAGTGTGTCAGGACCATATCTTCAGTTCAGGGCCTGGCATTCAAAGGTGTTACATGATTCATAAAAGAGTGAGCAAATGCTTGGGTAAGTGGAAAGTATGGTTCCCAATTTTCAGGGTGCTAAAACCAGTTCAATGGAGTTAAGCGGCTTGATCCAGGAAATACAGTTTGTAAGTAATGAAAACAAACAGCTATGTCCTCTGAGTTGACACTTTGCTTTGGATTTTACCAAAAATGAAAGGAGGCAAGAGAAAGATGGAAGAAAAGAGAGAGAAAGCTAAAGGGAAATAAAGAAAAAGAAAAGAGTAAGCAGAGAGCTTGCCGTTTTTCTGGGATATATCATTTGAAGGGAAGGAAACAAGTGCACACAGGATTTCCTCACCTCCAACTCCTCAGGGTGTAGCATGGCTGATACAGCAAAGGTTCTCAAAGACTTGGCATCTTTCCAGAGGCAAAGCACACCAGAGCAGGCACTTGCACCCCTGGCCATTTGAACTCCAGAGCTGCTTCAAATCACTTTCCCACTGGCAAATTCCTGACGCTGATACTCTCTCTGGGGTCATGGATACTTCTGTAAATGCAGATCATTTAACAAACCCAGACCAGCAAAGCTGGTTGTGTTTATCAGGAGCAGAAAGGAGTGTTTTTTTTCCCTCAAGTCATTCTTATGTGATTTTAAACTTTCCTGCTTG
Source organism: Mandrillus leucophaeus (assembly GCF_000951045.1). NCBI lineage: Eukaryota > Metazoa > Chordata > Mammalia > Primates > Cercopithecidae > Mandrillus > Mandrillus leucophaeus. Next base: position 8,518,111 of record NW_012101365.1, on the reverse strand, counting down.
CACAACCTGAAGGGAAATCATTAGACTCAAGTTGTTATTTGGTTTTATTTATTTTTAAAATCATTCTGCAGCTTTAGAGTCCGTCTGTTCTACTCATGTAGCAGGGGAGGATGTGGGCAGGGCCAGATGATCTCAGATATAAAGTGAGACGCAAGAGTGTGATATTTATCTCAGGCTGAGGCTGACTGCAAAGGGCCATGATGGCCAGAAATGACAGAGCCCTCCTCCCTGGGCTACACAGCATGGGCTGGTCCCCTGTGACCTTCTTAGGCACAACTGACAGCAGAGCTGGACCCTCACTTGAGTGGGGGCTGCTATGAACACTGACCTACAATGGCTGTTAAGGTCAAAGCCAGAGGAGGTTTGTATGCAGCACTGCTGAGACTTACCCAAGGCAGTGACATTTTTTAAGTGCCTACCATGCACCAGACCCCTGGCAAGCCCTTTCCACTTAGGATATCATTATTTCATTTTGTCTCATACCATTTCATCTTTCCAACAGCCTTTTGAAGTAGAGGTTCTTACCTACCATTACAGATAGTGAAACTGAGGCTAGGGAAGATGAGGACCTTCTAAAGGCAGACTGCTAATAAATGGCACAGCCAGAACTGCCAGTTCACTTTCCACTCCAGCATTCACTGTTCATGCCAGCGAACATCACCTTTTTCCTTCTGAGAATCCACCTAAGTTCTTAAGTTAGAACAAGCCGTGATCAGACAAAATTGAAATAAAGATGAAATCCCTGCTGTGGAGTGTGAGGGTGGGTGTGGGTCTACAGGCTCTCCTGGGAAGGGTCTCAGATGACTCTGTGCTGCCTTCCCAGGCCCAGGCAGTCTCAACCCCAGGTCAGGATGGGAAGATGCAGAGGTCCAAGGGAAAAGGGGAAAGGGGCCCTTGCTCTGGGGCTAATGAGGTATAACCACTGCACCCCAGGCGACGGAGCCTTCCAAGGTCTCTGGCTCCTTTTATGCCGGATTCAAGCTAATGCTGAAGAATGCTAGTGGTCATACTATATTTTCAAAGGCTTAGCCAGATCAGTAAGAAGAATGCCCTGGAATCTTCATTGATGCAGTGAGGTCTGTTTCTAAGACATGGGGCTTAGAAGCCAAGAATCTTACTGAATATCATCTGGGCTGCTTAACAGGGGAAAATCACAGCAAGTTCAAGGTGTTGGTGACTGTGATGGAAATGGCTTTAGTGAGCATGAAATTAAATCAAATAAAAGCGTGGAAAACCTTGAAAAATCCCTTCCCTTCTTAAATGAAAACCACAGAAAATGTATATGAATAATTCCTTGATGTCCAGTTTTTTCTTCCAAAGTAAATCCCTTCAAAGGGTTAGAACAGTTAGGGACAGCATGTGGCCTTCAAAACACACCCTCATATGTAAATAATTAACACAATATCTGACCTTTCAAAATTATTTTTACTATCATATTTACCTAAACAATGACTTTCTAAAAAGATTTCTTGACTTTGTCATAAATGTGATAGAAAACAATACGTGGCATGGAGTTTATACGTAAAACACATTGTGGAAGATCTTCTACACTTTAAGTCCTCAAGTCAGAATAAACAAAAAGATGGCAATATGAGATTTTTGTTGATGCTCTTACTAGATCTATTTTAGTATATTATGCAGAGTTCTAAAACAGATGATGAAATTCTCATCCTATGAAATGTCCTATGTCTGAGGTAGGATATTAGGAGCTGTGCCAAAATAGGTAAAGATAGAGACCTTGATGTGGCTTGGATGTGGTCTGTGTCCCCACCAAAATCTCATGTTCAATTGTAATCCTCAGTGTTGGAGGTGAGGCCTGGTGGGAGATGACTGGATCATGGGGGCAGTTTTTAATGGTTTAACACCATCCCCCGGGTGCTGTTCTCAGGCTGTTGACTGAATTCTCAAGAGATCTGGTTGTTTAAAAGTGTGCAACACCTTCCCACCCCCACCTTCCTCCTACTGCAGCCATGTAAGACGTGCCTGCTTCCCTTTCACTTTCCACCATGATTGTAAGTTTCCTGAGGCCTCACCATCCATGCTTCCTATACTGCCTGTGGAAATGTGAGCCAATTAAATCGCTTTTCTTCATACGTTATCCAGTCTCAAGTAGCTCTTTATTACAATGCAAGAGCAGACTAATACAGACCTGTTCAGTTTAATTCAACAAATATTTGTTGAACATATATGAATCGTATATGTATGAAGAATTGTACCAAGTGTTAGAAAGAGCCAAAGTTGAACAAGTCGGATCCCTGCCTTGAGAACCCATAATCAGGTGGGAGAAATAACTTTAAGCTACATATTTTCTCACATCTCTGAAATCAGGATGCATCTTACAATTGACACTGTGTCAAAATGTAATTGGCAGAGGTTTTTTCTCTTTCAGGGGCACATAAAATAATGGAATAACTTACAATCCATTACAATGGAATTTAGGTTTGATTAAATATGGCGGTTATTACATAAGATAGGAGACAGACAATGCTAAAATAAAGAGGTTTGAAATTCCCTTTCAAACCTAAAAGCACCACCCTCCTTGTGAGAGTATCTGTAGTTAAGTCCTTATGAGTAAATAAGGTAGTGAAGTGAGGAATGATTATACAGAAGCTCTTATAAAATTTTTTGTTCACAATACTAAAACAATAAAAATGCACATTTTATAAATTTAATCAATAATAATGAATGTTACACAATCCATTTCCATTTACTTTTCTTTATTTCCTTGAAATTTTTTAGGATCCCCCTCTTTTAGTCACACTAAGATGGTGGTAGTAAATTCGTTTTACTCACCGGTAGATAATATGCAGCTACGAGCAGTTTTATTTTCCAGAACCTGACCTCTCACTTAAATATTCCATCTTATTTTGACTGCATGGCTCAAAGTTATTGTCATAGGTCACTGATTTCCCAGAGATGAAGAACAATGTAGAAGCTCGAGAGGAGAGCAAACAACAAACATAATTTTGGGTGAACATTTTTGCAGTATTCTTAGCTCAGTATATCTGATAGTTATTTCTCAACCAACAAAGCTTCCTACCAGTAATCTCCTCCTCGGGCTCTCCATATACCCCATGCTTCAGCCACAGTAGATTACTGTTAATCCCTAAACACATTCTGTACCATTCATGCCCACTGACCTTTGCTCATATTTCTCCCTTTGCCTGGAATGTTTCTCTATCTCTATTTCTCCACTTAAAAAACTCGTGCTCAACTTTCAAAACCCAGGTCAAACATTACTGTCTTAGCTTGGGACCTCCCCAGGAAAACAAAACCTGAGATAAGGCTTGAAGATCATGATTATTTAGGAAATGATCGCAAGGTTTATGGAGGAGGTGGAAAACAGTGAAACGGTGAAGGGGAGAGAGTCAATATAAAATAAAATTACTGTTTTGTTCCCTTCTGTGGGCCACTGGAGCTCCACCCAACAGGGACCACTTGAGGACCTGCAAAGGATGGACTTCAGAATTGTTACTTGCAGGATAGATGAAGGGAACATTCATTCACCAGTTCCTGCTCCCCATTGGTCATCGGTTGCCTCATGGTACATTAACACCTTCATTTTCCAGGTTGTGCATGAGCCTGAGGAGTCCTAGCGCAGAAAGGGAGAGATGCACAGTGCTGTCAGTTTGCACTTGTGTGAAGCTTGTTGCCATAGCAATAGCTAGAGTAAAAGGTGTGCTGAGATGATGAGAGGCAGTACACAAGAGGTCACTTTCCTAACATGCACAGAGTTAACTGTGCCCCATAAGACCTCCATGCTGCCAAGTACAGACCTCTCTCACACAGCACTTGTCTTGTTGCATTGATGATAAATAGTTTATATATTGAGTATGAACTCCTTAGCACTGATGACAGGGTCTTGTTCACCTCAGTGGCATAGTAACTAACACACAGCTATAGTCTTAGGATCTCTCAATGGAATGAAAATTCAAGTTTTAAATGAGTGGGTAATGTTATAGCAGTGAGTCTATTTCTCAAGCAGTTGATTGACTGTTCAAATGAAACCTTATAATAGAAAGGAATGCAGTACAAATAAAAGGAAAATAAGTCAGACAGCTGAAAACAGTTGACATCGATAAAGATCTGATCATTCGTGATCATGCGGAAAAGCAACTATTTTAATAAAATTATCGGTTGTAGTTGGTGGGATTTTTTCTTAAAAAACCAGACCTCCCCCCAAAATCACATATATATTACTGACCTCTCTATATATACAGCAATCGTAAGTAAATTTCAGTGAACTCACATTGCTAAAATCTATATTTAATCTCACTAGATACCTACAATAACTCCCCAATTCACTCAGAACAAAAGCTAATTGTCTTTACAATGACAGTAAAGCCCTACCACATATGACCCTGTTGCCTGTCTGTCTTCCTCTACTACTGCCCCTGCTGTTGCGCACTTCTCTCCACTTCCCTGGCCTCCAATAGGCACATTCCAGCTTGCAGTCTTTGCCCTGGCGGTTTTTTTTTTTTTTCACTTGGAACTCTTTCTTCCATTATCAGCTTGGCAAACTCCTTCACCTTTTCTTTCCTTTCTTTTCTTTCCTTTCCTTTCCTTTCATTTTCTTTCTTTTCTACTCTTTTTTTTTTTTTTTTTT
>NW_012101365.1:8488984-8513065 GCF_000951045.1 Mandrillus leucophaeus | reverse complement strand
CTGGGATTACAGGTGTGAGCCACTGCGCCTGGCCTAATTTTTGTATTTTTAGTAGACACCGGGTTTCACCATGTTGGCCAGGCTGGTCACAAACTCCTGACCTCAAGTGATCTACCAGCCTCGGCCTGCCAAAGTGCTGGGATTACAGCATGAGTCACTGTGCCCAGTCACTCCTTCACCTTTTCAAGACTGACCTTATGTCACCTTTCCAATAAGGCCTATCCTGAATCCCCTATTTAGAATATATAGCCCTCAACCACCACACCAAACTCCTCCTCTCCTTAGCCTGTTCTTTTTCTTTTTTTCTTTTTTTTTCCTGGCACTCAATCACCTCTAATAAATGTATAATTAATGTTTTTATGTCTCTTTTTTATTTTCTTTCCCCTCTGCTAGGAATGTGTGTTTCCACCAGGGTAGGAAACTTTGTCATTTTTATTCATTTATTCATTGGTGTATCCCAAACATTCATAGCAGTGTCTGGCACAGAGCGGGTGCTCAATAAACACTTATGACATTGACTTGCGTATCTTGACGCTCTGGAGGTAACAATGTGCTTCATAATGTAGAGGGTGTGTCAGTCATCCATTCCCCAAACACTGACTGGGCACCTACAAAGGGCCAGCATGAATAACTTAGACACAGTCTTTGTTTTAAAGGAGCTCCCAGGCAAGTGTGGACACAGGCAGGGCCACCAATGATTATAGTTCAGAGCGATGAGCACTCTGACACAAGCATGCACAGTGGCTGTAGGGTCACAGAGGAGGGAGGGGTATGCATGGTTAGAAAGATATTAAGTGAGGAGACTACTCCAAAGCTGACTTTTCTTGCAGAAAGGGAGCTACCTAGACAATAAAGAGAAGGGCTAGACTAGGTTTTGTGCTCATGCATTCTTTTTGTGTTTGTATATACATATATTCTACCATGCATGAGCTATAGAAATGGGAGACAGCACAGGTTTACATTCTTCAAAAGTCTTTTAGAATCAATACAGAATGAGCTGTTTTCCTAAGCTTAGTTATTTGCTTTCTGTCTCCCTTCATTTCCCCTAAAAATATAGGCTCTAAATAGGCACTAGAACTTCAGAGCTCTCTCCCTCATCCATGGGAAGGGGCTTTGGGACTCTATTTATGTTAACAATTTTCCCCTTCTCTATCAGGTTTTGTATTTTTATCAAAATCATGCTCCAATTTCTTGTCTTTATTTTTACTTGTTTTTTTAAAAATTATAGTAAAATACTCATAACATAAAATAGTTCAGCAGCATTAAGCACATTTACATTGTTGTGTTACCATCACCGCCATCCACAGGACTCTTTTCATCTTACAAAACTGAAGCTCTGTAACCATTAAAACTAACTCCCTATTTCTCTCTACTCCAGCCTCTGAACTATAATTCTATTTTCTGTCTCTAGGAGATTGACAACACTAGGTACCTTCTATAAGTACACATTACTTGTCCTTTTGTGACTACGCTGTTTCACTTAGCACAGTGTTCTCAGGGTTTATTCACGCTGAAGCGTACGTCAGAATTCCCTTTCAAGACTAAATAATATTCAATTCTATGTATATGCCACATTTTGTTTATCCCTTCATCCATTAAGAGGTAATTGGATTGCTTCTACCTTTTGGCTATTGTGAATAATGCTGCTGTGAACACTGGTGCACAAATATCTCTTTAAGTTCTTGCTTTCCATTTTTTGGACATACACCCAGAAGTAGAATTGCTGGATTATAAGGTAATTCTATTTTTAATTTTTTTGAGGAACCACGATACTATTTTCCATAGCAGCTGCATTATTTTACATTGCCACTAATGCACAAAAGTTGTAATCTCTTCAGAGTCTATCCAACACTTGCTATGTTTTGTTTTTTTGAGAGTAGCCATCCTAATGGATATAAGCTGTCAGTTGCTTTTAAAATCTTATCTATCCATAGTTTTTCTCACTTAAAGTATCCATTGATTGTCTGTTTATAAAATAAGGTTTCTGTTTTTAATTTTTAAAATCCTGGCCTTATTCTTTCCAGTTGATTCCTTCACTCATTCAACAAACAATTATTAAGTGACTACTGCGTGTCATGCTAGGTGCTGTGGATACAATGAACAGAGGTGTGTTCCCTGCCCTTAAGAAGCTCATGGCTGGGTGTGGTAGCTCACACCTCTAATCCCAGCACTTTGGGAGGCCGAGGCAGGTGGATCACCTGAGGTCAGGAGTTCAAGACCAGCCTGACCAACGTGGTGAAACTCTGTCTCTACTAAAACTACAAAAATTAGCTAGGTGTGATGGCCGGCACCTGTAATCCCAGCCACTTGGGAGGCTGAGACAGGAAGAATCACTTGAATGTGGGAGGCAGAGGTTGCAGTGAGCCGAGGTTGCACCACTGTACTCCAGCCTGAATGACAGAGTGAAACTGTCTCAAAAAAAAAAAAGAAAGAAAAGAAAAGAAAAGAAAAGAAAAGAAAAGAAAAGAAAAGAAAAGAAAAGAAAAGAAAAGAAAAGCTGGTACCTGGGGCCAGACAGATCTATCAGAAAATAAGAACACAGAAGCTTTACCCGTGGAACTAAGGGAGGAGACCACCCTTCATATCGTCTTATGCCCAATTTCTGCCTCCAAAGAAAGAAGAAGTGAAAACTAAAAGGCAGAAATGAAATCCACAGGCAGACAGCCGGTGCCGCACCCTGGGCCTGGTAGTTAAAGATCGACCCCTGACCGAATCGGTTATGTTTTCTATAGATTACAGACATTGTATAGAAATGCACTGTGAAAATCCCTATCTTGTTTTGTTCCAATCTAATGACCGGTGCATGCAGCCCCCCCGTCACGTACCCCCTGCTTGCTCAATCAATCACGACCCTCTCACATGCACGCCCTTAGAGTTGTGAGCCCTTAAAAGGGACAGGAATGGCCCACTCGGGGAGCTCAGCACTTGAGACAGTCGTCTTGCCGATGCCCCGGGCCGAATAAACCCCTTCCTTCTTTAACTCAGTGTCTGAGGAGTTTTGTCTGTGGCTCCTCCTCCTACAAAACGAGAGAAGGACACAGACCAATCGGCACAAACTGCAGGTCAGATGTAGCCCATGTAAGTGTTTGTTTGATTCGACAGTGTCTTTAAAAAATTTAAATTGGTTTTCACAAATTAATTTTTATTTCTGACTTCTCTTAAAAAACTCAGAAGATCCAGCAACTCTGAGCCAGAGTTCCAGAATGGCAACAGTAGGCCAGAGCTGAGTCAGAACCAGCCCTTTTAGCAGGAGAGAGGAAGCCCTGTGAATGGGGACGGGCTGCGAGTAGGGGAAGTGGTAGGGATGTCAGGCAGAGGGTATATTTTGATGGTGGTACATGCTTAACTAACCAGCCAACCATATATAAACCCATATGCATTCCAACAGACCCATTCTTCTGTTTTGCCTATAACAATGTTCAATAAATGTCTGTGAAATGAATAAAAACATGATCAAAGAATTTTACTCCTGGAAGAGATCATTTTATAGGTCATTTAACCATCAGAAGTCTAAAGAGGCTGAGTAATTTGCCCGATGTAACACTAACATGAGTCTGCAGTGGTTAACAGATTGTACTAAAGGCTTTGGGGAACACAGGGTAATTATACAACACAGAACAGTATAGTGGGCTTCTGTCATTCTGCCTGCTTGACATCCTTTTCTCCTCTCTGAAAATAGCACTCTTATTTTGCTTAGAGGGCTACAATTCCTTCTTTTTTCATGTGGCCCTGGTGGAACTGAGTCCATCTGGCATCAGGAATGGCATGAGATCCAGGCCCGGTCAACCATACCCATCCACCTGGAGCTATTGGGAAAGAGGTATAATTTTTCCATGGGGGTTGCTGAGAAGAAAAGATTAAGTCTGAATGATGCTGTTGGTACCCAATCTAAGACAGCATGATGTAAATGAAAAGATGATAAGTTACATTACCTCGGGTAAATTGCTTAACTATTCTGAGCCTTGGTTACCACATCTGTAAATGGAAATAACAATATCTACTTCAAAGGGCTGTTGTCTGGCTGGAAAGAAATAATGTATGTAAAATGCCTGGCACACAGTAGGAGCTCATTAATGCTGGCATTCTTTCTTTCCCTTCCAGATAATGTCAGATGGATATAGCATTACTGTAATTAAAATGTAAGAAGTGCATTGGCAGACTTTCCTTACAACATATTGAGAACAGCTTTTTCAGTAGCTACCTTATGTGATTTCAGGGAATTGGGGAGGGAAAAGAAAATAAAATGCAGCTTGCTTTCCTGGAACAATTCAAGCCATACCCAATGCCTGCCAAGTGTAACCCATAAGTTGATGTCTGCATCCATCTATTATCTCACCTCTATATAGATAAAGTGGTTTTCCTCCCTGCCCACTAGCTATTGTATTTTTAAAATGGAAACGCTTTTGAATCCCTGGCAATCATGTAGCTGACAGTTTGGATCATAACATAATAATAACATTAGGAGCAGTTGTATGACACTTCCTGCTTTGAAAGCATGTTACAAATCTGAGCTAATTAGCATGAATGCTAACATGCCAGCTTTTTATGGATTAATATTGCAATTATACTTTGCTTTTTCAATAAAAATACAGTGATTTTTTTTTTTTTTGTACTCAAAATGGGAGAAAACAAGAAATAAATAAGCGGCCTTCCCAATGGATTCAAACACAATGTAGTAGAAATATGAGACAGACCCTTTATTGACTGAATGTTTCTCTAACAACATCCGTGAGGATTTACAGGTATGGCATCTCCTGTTAATTTTGTTTTAGGATCAACAAAGGAAATAGAAGGTATTGATGGTGGCAGAAAAGGAACTTGTAAAACTGAAGACAAAGTTCCAACCTTTAAAATATACTTTCTACTTATTTCTAGACGAAGCGCCTTGAACGAATCAGAAAATTGCCTACTTATAATCTATTCTTAAACAAAATGAGAAAATACCAGCTCATATGATATTGCAAAATACCGTATTCTTTCCATTGTAATATGAAAATATAATGCAGTAAATGTAGAGTCAGAAAGACTTGGGTAGGAGTCCCAGCTCTGATAGTTACCAGCTGTGGTGACTCTCTGAATCTTGTTATCCTCACCTCTAAAATGGGGGCAATACTACTTACTTGGCAGGATTCCTGGGAGGTCCAAGGAAGATTCTGCCTTATACAATATCTGGGATATGACAGGTGATTATATTAGTCCTGACCCACCCTTTCTGTTTATAACTCTTCTTCCTCCTCTTCCAGTCTAAAATTATTCTGACATTAATTCAGTTTGCAGGAGAGCAGAGTACCATAATGCATAAAAATGTTCTTTCCTATGTAAGTGTTATGTATTTTTAAATATACAATTCTCTTTTTAAGGGGACTAGGAATAAAAAGTTCATTTTGATGAGAAAATGTATGATCATCTGAAAACGTTCCTTTTAACATAATGTTAAACTGAAGAGATACCTCACTTGGATTTGGCAAGTGTACCAAATCCCTTGGTTCTGTGTACAAAATTAGTAAAAAGTGATGTGACTAGGTATAAAGTAGAAAGGTTGCCTGGAGCATACTTAAAAAGCCTATAGACAGATGTGTGGGGCAGGGAGATGAAGAGAGGTTGGTCAATAGGTTCAAACATCCAGTTAGACAAAGGGAATAAACTCTAATGTTCAATAGCAGAGTAGGTAGCTATAGTTAACAATAATGTTTATTTCAAAATAGCTGGAAGAAAGGACTTGAAAAGTTCCCAGCACATAGAAATAGTGAATACTCAAGGTAATGGATAGCCTAAACACCCTAACTTGATCATCACACATTCTATGCAGGTCACAAAATATTACATGTCCCCACAAATATGTCCAAATATTATGTATCAATACTTTTTTAATTGAAAAAAAGCCTGGCTTATTCTCTCAATGTATAAAGTGGTCAGATGTCAGGAGGCTGACTCACTCTACCTAAAATGCTTGCAAGACTGATGTAGGCACCAGCTTGTCAAATTTTTCCTTGCTTTTAGAATCTTAACTGCCACATGTCTATAAAGCTCACATCAGTATGAACAGTCCATTCTCTTGTTTTATTTATTTATTTTTTGAGGCAGAGTCTCGCTCTGTCGCCCAGGCTGGAGTGCAATGGCACAATCTCGGCTCACTGCAGCCTCCGCCTCCTGGGTTCAAGTGATTCTCCTGCCTCAGCCTCCCAAGTAGTTGGGATTACAGGCACCCATCAGCATGCCCAGCTAGTTTTTGTATTTTTAGTAGAGATGGGGTTTCGCCATGTTGGTCAGGCTGGTCTCAAACTCCTGACCTCAGATGATCCGCCCACCTCAGCCTCCCAAAGTGCTGGGATTACAGGTGTGAGCCACCAAGCCTGGCCATTCTCTTGTTTAGTGAGAAAATAAATCACAAAATCTGAAGGTTGCTTTTTGAGTGTGGAATCAGAACAAGGAGAGTTAGAAATGCTTCCAGTGTAATGGATTCATGCCGTTAGTCATGGCCTTCTGGAACCATTTATTCAACAAATATTTATTGAGTGCCCACTATACAGCCATCACTGCTGTGGGCCATAGGAATGAAGTAATAAACAAAACAAAGTCCATCCTTTCACAGAGTTTATCTTGTCATAATATAGGTGGTCTGGCTAATGGGATTGAAAATATTAGAATCTTCCTCCACACTAGAACCAGAAATTTGTAACACTATAGCTTCCTATTCCTTGGACATTGCTTGGAAGTGCATTGACAGCATTTACTACTGTGAACTTAGATGTGTGAATTCATTTGGGCCTGAATGTCTTTCCATTTATTTGTTTACTTGGATAGCTCTGCTCTGATGAGGTGATCTCACCTTTTAACTCTGAAGACAATCTGTTGTTTTTTATTCACAAGTTCTGAGGGTCAACTATCTATAGATCCAAGAGCTGAAAAATTGTTTATACACACACACACACACACACACACACACACACACACACGACAGTCTAGTGTGGGAAAAAATAACATTAGCTTTGAAATTGGCTTTGGTTTGAATTCCTGCTCATTAATTCCTAGTTCTATGTCCTTCAGCAAGTTAGCAACCCCTCACAACCCCTTTTTATTGCTTTAAAAAATAATAATAGAATTAATATATTAATATGTTTTTATGGTTAACGTTCAAACTTTGTTTTATTTTACTGATTGTATTAGGGTTTATACTACATTTTTTTTTTTTTTTTTGAGGCAGAGTCTCGCTGTGTCGCCCAGGCTGGAGTGCAGTGGCACAATCTCGGCTCACTGCAAGCTCCGCCTCCTGGGTTCACGCCATTCTCCTGACTCAGCCTCTTGAGTAGCTGGGACTACAGGCACTCGCCACCATGCCTGGCTAAATTTTTGTATTTTTAGTAGAGACAGGGTTTCACCGTGTTAGCCAAGATGGTCTTGATCTCCTGACCTCGTGATTCGTCCACCTCGGCCTCCCAAAGTGCTGGGATTACAGGCATGAGCCACTGTGCCTGGCTATACTACATATTTTTAACATATAACAGTAATAGCACTTTCAAGTGATATTATATCACTACTTGTATAGTATATGAACTTTACAATATAGCGTTGTAATTTCTTCCTTGCAATTTCTTCCCTCCTGGACTTTACATTACTGTTGCATGTAGTCAAATTGTTCCTTGCTTTTAGAATCTTAACTGCCACAAAGCTCACATCACTATGAACAGTCCATATAAGTACATATATATAACATATATATGTTATAAATCTCACACTATGTTATTTTTGTTTAAACAGACAATTCTTTTTTAAAGAGATTTAAATATTGGAAAAAAATCTTACATATGTACTCATGTAGTTACCTAATTCCCTATTCTCTTCTTTCTTTTATGTAGATCTGGATTTCCATCTCATATCATTTCCTTCTGCCTGAAAGATGTCCTTCAACATTTCTTGTAGTATAGGTAGATTGAGAACGAATTCTTTCAGATGTTGCATATCTTTAAGAAGCCCTTACTTTGTCTTCATTTTTGAAAGGTATTTTTAATGAGGTATAGAATTCTCAGTTGGCTGATTTTTTTTTTCCTTTCAGTACTTTAAAGACGTTGCTTTACCCTCTTCTTCCTTCCATTCTTCTCAACACGAAATTTGCTGTCACTCTTATCTTTTTCTCTCTGTAGGTAATGTGCCTTTTTTTTTTTTTTTTTTTTTTTTGAGATGGAGCCTGGCTCTGTCACCCAGGCTGGAGTGCAGTGGCGCAATCTTGGTTCACTGCAACCTCGGGTTCAAGTGATTCTCCTGCCTCAGCCTCCCAAGTAGCTGGGACTACAGGCATGCACCACCACGCCCAGCTAATTTTTGTATTTTTAGTAGAGACGGGGTTTCACCATATTGACCAGGATGGTCTCGATCTCTTGACCTCGTGATCCGCCAGCCTTGGCCTCCCAAAGTGCTGGGATTGCATGCGTCAGCCACGGTGCCCGGTTACCTTTTTTTCTCTGGTAAGGTTTTCTCTTTGTTACTGGTTTTGAGAATTTGATTATGATAGGCCATAGTACGGTTTTCTTTGTTTTTATTTTTTTCCTGCTTGGGGTTCCTTAAGTTTTCAGGATCTGTGAATTTATAGTTTTCCTCAAACTTGAAAATGTTTTCAGTCATTTCTTCAAACATATTTCCTGACCTCCCCACCCTCTGCTTTTCAGAGACTCCAACTGCATATATACTAGGAAGCCTGAATTTATCTTATAGCTCAGTGATTCTCTGTTTATTTGTAATATTCTTTATTTCTCCATGTGTTTAATTTTGGCTTGCTAATTTTGTTATGTGTTCAAGTTCACGAATCCTTTCTTCTACAATGTCTAACCTGCCATTAATCCCATCCAGTGTATTTTCATCTCAGGCATTGTAGTTTTCATGTCTAGAAGAACAATTTCATTCTTTTTGTATTTTCCATGTCTCTATTTAACTTTTTGAACATGTAGAATACAGTTGTAGTAAGTATTTTAGGCTGGGTGAGGTGGTTTATGCCTATAATCCCAGCACTTTGGGAGCCTGAGGCAGGCGATCACCTGAGGTCAGGAGTTCAAGACCAGTGAAACCCCACCTCTACTAAAAGTATAAAAATTAGCTGGGCGTGGTGGCGGGCACCTATAGTCCCAGCTACTCGGGAGGCTGAGGTAGGAGAATTGCTTGAATCTCGGAATCAGAGATTGCAGTGAGCCAAGATCACGCCACTGCACTCCAGCCTGGGCGACAGAGTGCGACTCCATCTAAAAAACAACAACAACAACAACAAAAACTGTCTTGATGTCCCAGTGTAGTAATTCTAACATCTGTGCCACTACTGGGTGGATTTCAGTGGATTTTTTTCCCCTCATTATGGGTCATATTTTCCTACTTCTTTGCATGTCTGGTAATGGGATGCCAGGCATTGTGAATTTTACCTTGTTTAGTGCTAGCTATTTTTGTATTCCTATAAATATCCTTGTACTTTTAGAAGAAGAGGTGTATGCAGTGAAGTTACCAGGAAACAATTTGATCCTTTTAGGTCTCGTCTTTAAGATTTGTTCAGCAGTGCCGGAACAGTGCTTTACCCACAGCTGAGCATTCTCCACTACTTGGGCGATACCTTTGTGAACTCAACATACCTGAGACAAGTCTCAATCAATTTAGAAGATTTATATTGCTGAGTTTAAGGACGCACCCATGACACAGCCTCAGGATGTCCTGACAACATGTGCCCAAGGTGGTTGGGGTACAGCTTGCTTTTATACATTTAGGGAGACAGGAGACATCAATCAATATGTGTCTGGAAGTTGGGACCGCGATGGTGGGGTAGGGGGTTTCCAGGTCTTAGGTAGACAAGAAACAAAAGGTTGCATTCTTTTGAATGAGCTCAATTCCCACTTTTAAATGAGCTCAGCCTCTCACTGAATACAGTTTAGACTGGCTCAGCGAATCTGCATTTTTACATAGACTGGCTCAGCGAATCTGCATTTTTACATAGACTGGCTCAGTGAACCTGCATTTTTACATTAACAATAGGGCAGAGGAAGCAGTCAGATATGCATTTGTCTCAGGTGAGCAGAGGGTGACTTTCTGTCCCACCTGTGAAGAGGAGCTATCAATTTACATTGCCAGGGTGAAATTCAACAGAACTGTTTTGGATAAAGATCTTGAGGTCCACAAGGAATTTCCTTGTGGGCAAATTGTGAAGGAGATATGTAGCTTTTTTTTTTTTTCCTAATATTTGCAGCTATCTTATTTAGGAATAAAGTGGGAGGCAGGTTTGCCTGACATAGTTCCCAGCTTGACTTTTCCCTAGGCTTAGTGATTTTGGGGTCCCGAGGTTTATTTTCCTTTCACACCCTTCAGATTGTCTACCTGAATCATGAGGATTTTTCAGTCTGGCCAGTGGGAATAGATACTATTCCTGGCTCTGTGTGAGTGCCCAGCATTGCACTATGCCCTCTAGTATTTTTCCATTGCTTCTTTCTTTAAGTTAGAAACAGGGGTTTTTATTTTGTATTCCCCAAGGTCTAAAGTGGTACTTTCAAATTTTGACTGACCCATGTTTTCTTCAGAAGTACAGTAAAGGAAAGGGTTCATTCTGGGCTAAGTGCCCCTCTTCCGAGATCCCACAGCAGTTTGTAGGTTCTCCATCATGAAGCTTATTATTATGATTATTACTATTTTAGCAGACATCTGTAGCAGACAGACACGGAGCTTGTTACATTGTTGTGGAATTGGTTTTTGTTTTTGTTTTTGTTTTGTTTTTTTTTAAAGACAGGGTTTCACTCTTGCCCGTGCTAGAGAGCAGTACTTCTCAGGCTCAAGTGATCTGTTTTATTTCATTTTGTTTGTAGAAACAGGGTCTCACTATGCTGCTCAGGCTGGTCTTAAATTCCTGGGCTCAAGCAATCCTCCCACCTCAGCCTTCCAAAGTGTTGAGATTGTAGGAATAAGCTACAGTGCCCAGCCTGAAATTGCACATTTGATTGACTTTATGAGGGCAGAGACTGAGTCAATCTCATTCAGTGCATCAGTACCAAGCACAGTAGGAATGCTGCAAGTTTAATGCAACACTAATTCTGAATTATTCATTCTGCTTTCAAACTCCTTGGTGAGAAATGAGTCTTTTGACAAGTCCTAGGGTTGCAGGGTTATGGGGAATTTTAAACAGTAGACCAGGCCTCTGCAGTTCATCTGCATGTGAGCTCATAGCTCTATCCTGTTGGAAGGAGTTAGACCTAGACCCTTACGAGTCATTTTCACATAAAACCAATGGACCCAGTACATGGTGTGGGGTGTGTACGGGAAAGCTTTATGCCAGTGTCTCTGTTCAGGGGTGTTTTGAGATGAATTGGGCAAATCTGAATTCTGTACAGGTCTTTCCTTCCACATATATTTTAATGCCTACTGATACCTGGCACTGGACCAGAAACATCTTTGCTTCTGCATTGCCAGAGATGCTGTTCACATGGTATTCTGCATTATGCTCTAGAAAGCACCATTCTCATTTGATATGATGTATATCCAGACAGCCCTGCCAGGGTCTCCATCCCTGCCTGCTATGTAAAATCAGTGAAAAGCATATCCATTTTACATTTGTTTTGATGATTTAGCCCATTACGTCTTTTTAAGAAACCCTAACCCTGCTCTAAATTAAATTTAACAGACATCTTCAAGTGCCTACTCTGTGTCAGGCATGGTGTTACCACAGGGACTGGTTACTGGATAAGCCCACTGACAACAGAAGTAACACCCCCATGGTGGCCTGAGAATGGGCCCTAGCAGTGTTTGGTTTCTGAAGTGGGCTCTCCCTCTTTACAATTCTTTCTCTCCATCTTTTGCCATCATATTCAGAGTACAGCCTGAGAACAAAGGTGAGATGGGACAAATTGGGAAAAGTGTGAGAAGTGAGGTCATTTAATTCATTCATTCATTCATTCATTCATTCCTCTGTTCAATATTTATTGAGCATCTGCTATGTGTCATACACTATGCTGAATATTGGTAGCAGAAGGACTAGCAGACATGGTCTTTGTCCTTAAGGAATTCACAGTCCAGGGCAGGAGGCAGACGAATGAAAAATTACAAGGTGTGAGTGACAGATGCTAAGGCAGGGGAATGCAGAAGGGCAGAATCTAATTTCTTTTTTTTTCTTTTTTTTTTTTTTTTTTTGAGAGGTTTGCATTCTTTTTTAATCTAGAGTGCAGTCGTGTGATCTCGGCTCACTGCAAGCTCCGCCTCCCCAGTTCAAGCGATTCTCGTGCCTCAGCCTTCTGAGTAGCTGGGACTACAGGCCCCCGTCACCACGCCCAGCTAATTTTTGTATTTTTAGTAGAAACGGATTTTCATCATGTTGGTCAGGATGGTCTCGAACTCCTGACCTTGTGATTCGCCCTCCCCGGCCTCCCAAAGTGCTGGGATTACAGGCGTGAGCCACCGCATCTGGCCGTCAGTATCTACTTTCTTGAGAAACTTTAAACTAGACAGAAGTGGGGTTTATCCTCCAATTTCTAACAACGTGATTTCTACATGGTGAGCACTCAGTAGAGAGTCAACAAAGCCTGGATTCTGTTCCTAGCTGTCTTTGAAGCTACGTGTCCTTGGGCAGTCATTTCAGCTTTCCAGGCCTCAGTTACCTCACCTGTAAAGTATTAATTGGTGATATTAGCTTTGCCTGCCTCACTGGAATATTGTGAGGATTAATGGTCATGAGCGTGATTTTTAAATTGCAAAGACATCTACAAAATAAATTACACAATCATAAGTTATATTCTTAAATATTTGTTGAATTTTAAAATAAAAGTTGTTCAGCACTTAGGTGAAATGCTGAACGACTTCACATAAGGGCTGCACGACCCTTTTCTTTAAAAAACAGAGAGACAGAGACTTAAATAACCAGCAGGTATGCAACCTTCACAGTTCACAAAGCAGGTCTGGCTTGACTTTTTTTCATCAGCCCAGAAAGCTGTTGCTGTTATCCCCATTTTATCAATGAGAGCAGTGAGATCCCAAAGAATTTGTGCAAGAGCGGAAGCTCTTAAAAGCCCAAGCGGGCCCGGGCCTGGTGGCTCACGCCTGCAATCCCAGCACTTTGGGAGGCCGAGGCGGGCGGATCACCTGAGGTCGCGAGTACGAGACCAGCTGGGCAACATGGTGTAACCCCGTATCTACTAAAAATACAAAAATTAGCCGGGCGTGGTGGCCCGTAATCCCAGCTACTTGGGAGGCTGAGGCAGGAGAATCGCTTGAACCCGGGAGGTGGAGATTGCAGTGAGCCGAGATCGCGCCACTGCACCCTAGCCTGGGCAAAAAGAGTGAAACTCCGTCTCAGAAAAAAAAAAAGCTCAGGCGTAGGCCACTTCCCAAGGTCTCTACATATCAACAAATTAGAAAAGACGAAGCCCCAGGCCTCTGGGGGCGCCTTTGCTCTGGAAACCCCGCCTCCCGGCACGGGAGGGGCTGGACGACGCTTCAACCCCGCCCCGTGACGCGTTAGGCTCTGCCCCCGGGCCATTTTCGTCTCGCGGGATCTCTCGGGAGGATAGACGGGGTCAGGTCCCATCATGGCGGCGGAAGAGGCTGATGTGGATATCGAAGGGGACGTGGTAGCGGCGGCGGGGGCACAGCCAGGGTGAGGCTCACAGACCGGGTCTTTCTGGGGCGGAAAGGGGACTGGATTCAAGGAGAGGGCCCTGGGAAAACTACAGGTCCGGCAAGGGAAAAGGGAACAGAAGACTATCGCCTGGGCCAGGGTCTCCTGTGGGCCTGGGAGGCGCCGCGCCCGCCGGCTTGTCCCGAGCCCAGCGGGCAGGGGGGTTACCTGGAGCTCAGGTACTCCTGTGTCCCTTTCACCTTTTGCCGGATGCTGTGAGGGCACCGATTTCGCCTACCACATTGCGTTTGTTTTACATTTAGATTCCTTCTTCCGTTCCCTCCTTTTCAGGATCTCCTCAACTGTAACTAGAACAAGAGCGGCTACGGACGAGACCTGAGCACAGGGACTCTTACTCTGTGGCTCGCTAGGCGTGTGACTTTGGGCGAGTCGTTTCATCCCTTCCACATGGGGATAGTTGTAAAACTTCTGAGAGGCAGCTTGACTTAAAGGGGCCAGGTTTTAGAGTTGGACAGTTGTGGGTTTTCCTTCTGCATTTGCTCGTCCTACCAGTTAATAGCAATGTGACCTTGGGCAAGATACTTAACTTGTCTGAGCCTCAGACTGCTCATATTTAAACTGAGAGTCATGATATGTGCCTCATGAAATTGTGAGGATCAAATGAAATGATTGTGAGATATGCTTAAGCATACAGTAGGTGCCCTCTAAATGTATTCTTTACCATCCTGTTACCCTCGGGGACAGTACTGTGAGAATCCAGTGAGGGATCACATTTTTTAAAAATACCTCTTCCAGTAGAACAAACAGCCTAGTGTGATTTGACACGGAACCTCCTTTGACTCCTTGCTTTCTGTATTTTTAGTAGCGATGGGGTTTCACCATGTTGGCCAGGCTGGTCTCGAACTCCTGACCTTGTGTTCCGCCCACCTCGGCCTCCCAAAGTGCTGGGATTACAGTCGTGAGCCACCGCGCCCGGCCATGAGCCTCCTTTTAAGTCATGGAGTCTAGCCATGGAATCTAGTCATTTAGCCATGACTATACTAGCCAGGAATCAGAAGACCTGAGTTCTAAAGTCAACCATCTATGTCTATAATTGTGTACAATTTCCTTAGAATTGTATTAGCTTGAACCATATGAAATTGCCAATATTTAGACCATTTTTGTTCTATAAAGTGGCAATTTCATGTAGTTCAGCTTAATATCAGGGCCTCTGTGAACTGGGGAGAAGTGTTAACCCAGCGCTTGAGGTACTAACATAGTGTGTTTAGAAGTGTATCATGAACTCTAAAGCCCTATAAAGACGTGAGGGGTAATTAAACTCATATGGTCATTGTCCCTCAAAGCTTTGCAGATGAGTAAGGAGCCCTTAATAACAATACTTGTTGACATTCATGCAATGTTTAAATCTTCACCAAGTGCTTTTGCATGCTTGATTTAATTTACTTTTCACAACAAGTTAATGAAATAGGTTGGCAGGGATACTTATCTGCAGTCTAGAAAGAAATGGGCTGACCTTAGAAGCACTAAACATTGATCACCTGAGGGCATTGGCGGTATGCTTCTTCCATAGATTTATCTTAATTTTTCTGATTGTGTTAAATTTTTCCCACTTTTCTTTTTCTTCCTATTTTAGTTGAGGCCTAGGTCTACTCCCCAGTAGCACTCGTGGTAACAAGCAGGATTACAAAGGTTATTGGTTCCTGGTGATGGTTACAACCATTGTCTTATACAACCCCAAGGAGTATCATTAATATTATATTCTGGTAAATAGTGCCCAGTGGTGTTGGAGCTCCAATCATATGGAATTTAGTGTAATGGTACTCTCTGAAGTATGTAGTTACAGTTGATGATAGCATCTGTGAAACCCTTGAGGATTAATTTAATAGACACTTGTAAGCACTTGGTAAGTGCTAGATGTCAAAGTTAGAAGGTGGCATTGAAACTTTTTGGTTTCTCTTCTACTTCTACCATTCTTTCTCATCCTTCTTTTCTTAATGTTCTTTACATCCTGGTGTTGCAAGGAGTTTTCTCATCGGACTTTTATTCACTGACCACACAGTCCTTCTCAAGACTTCAACTTCTCTTTGTTAGGTTGAATGATACGAAGTTTTACCAGTGTTCAACCATTTTTGACTTGCCAGCTGATGTTTCCCAAATCTGTTACCAACACAGATCTCTCTTAAGTGACAGATCCATTTATCCAGTTCTCTGAATCTATCTGTACTTGGATGTCCCACAGGCACCTCAGTTTCACCTTATAAGTTTTCCCCACCAAATCTGCCTCTTCACTGTGCCCTAGTATAGTAAATGTCACCTACACACACCCAGTCACCCAAAGCACAGACCGAAACTTCACCATTCCTTACTTCCCTCCTTCTACTCCTCTACCCTATCAGTTATTTAGGGCTGTTGATTCTGTCTAAGTATCTTCTTAACTGTATACACTTCTTCCTGTTCTCACTGTCCCATAGCTCTAAGTTATTGTCACTTTTCTCTAGTATTTTTATAATCTCTCCCTCTTAACTGCTCCTTGTCTTGTTGGCCCCCTTCTGTTCTATTCTGAAGTTAGAGTAATCTTTCTTATATCCAAATCAGATCATGTTATTCTCTTCACTCCCCAGTTGGTTTTTTGATAAAAATCTTCATTTTTTAACTTCCAGAGATCTGACTGATCCACGCCCCGCCTACCTTGTTCATTCAGTCCAACAAATATTGATTGAGTACTTTCTACATGCCATGCACTGATATATAACAGTGTATCAAAACCAAGTCTGTGCTCTCATAGAACTAACGTTCTTATTAGATGACATAAACAGCAGTCTTATGCGTTTGCTCTGGAAACCCCGCCTCCCGGCACGGGAGGGGCTGGACGACGCTTCAACCCCGCCCCGTGACGCGTTAGGCTCTGCCCCCGGGCCATTTTCGTCTCGCGGGATCTCTCGGGAGGATAGACGGGGTCAGGTCCCATCATGGCGGCGGAAGAGGCTGATGTGGATATCGAAGGGGACGTGGTAGCGGCGGCGGGGGCACAGCCAGGGTGAGGCTCACAGACCGGGTCTTTCTGGGGCGGAAAGGGGACTGGATTCAAGGAGAGGGCCCTGGGAAAACTACAGGTCCGGCAAGGGAAAAGGGAACAGAAGACTATCGCCTGGGCCAGGGTCTCCTGTGGGCCTGGGAGGCGCCGCGCCCGCCGGCTTGTCCCGAGCCCAGCGGGCAGGGGGGTTACCTGGAGCTCAGGTACTCCTGTGTCGCTTTCACCTTTTGCCGGATGCTGTGAGGGCACCGATTTCGCCTACCACATTGCGTTTGTTTTACATTTAGATTCCTTCTTCCGTTCCCTCCTTTTCAGGATCTCCTCAACTGTAACTAGAACAAGAGCGGCTACGGACGAGACCTGAGCACAGGGACTCTTACTCTGTGGCTCGCTAGGCGTGTGACTTTGGGCGAGTCGTTTCATCCCTTCCACATGGGGATAGTTGTAAAACTTCTGAGAGGCAGCTTGACTTAAAGGGGCCAGGTTTTAGAGTTGGACAGTTGTGGGTTTTCCTTCTGCATTTGCTCGTCCTACCAGTTAATAGCAATGTGACCTTGGGCAAGATACTTAACTTGTCTGAGCCTCAGACTGCTCATATTTAAACTGAGAGTCATGATATGTGCCTCATGAAATTGTGAGGATCAAATGAAATGATTGTGAGATATGCTTAAGCATACAGTAGGTGCCCTCTAAATGTATTCTTTACCATCCTGTTACCCTCGGGGACAGTACTGTGAGAATCCAGTGAGGGATCACATTTTTTAAAAATACCTCTTCCAGTAGAACAAACAGCCTAGTGTGATTTGACACGGAACCTCCTTTGACTCCTTGCTTTCTGTATTTTTAGTAGCGATGGGGTTTCACCATGTTGGCCAGGCTGGTCTCGAACTCCTGACCTTGTGATCCGCCCACCTCGGCCTCCCAAAGTGCTGGGATTACAGTCGTGAGCCACCGCGCCCGGCCATGAGCCTCCTTTTAAGTCATGGAGTCTAGCCATGGAATCTAGTCATTTAGCCATGACTATACTAGCCAGGAATCAGAAGACCTGAGTTCTAAAGTCAACCATCTATGTCTATAATTGTGTACAATTTCCTTAGAATTGTATTAGCTTGAACCATATGAAATTGCCAATATTTAGACCATTTTTGTTCTATAAAGTGGCAATTTCATGTAGTTCAGCTTAATATCAGGGCCTCTGTGAACTGGGGAGAAGTGTTAACCCAGCGCTTGAGGTACTAACATAGTGTGTTTAGAAGTGTATCATGAACTCTAAAGCCCTATAAAGACGTGAGGGGTAATTAAACTCATATGGTCATTGTCCCTCAAAGCTTTGCAGATGAGTAAGGAGCCCTTAATAACAATACTTGTTGACATTCATGCAATGTTTAAATCTTCACCAAGTGCTTTTGCATGCTTGATTTAATTTACTTTTCACAACAAGTTAATGAAATAGGTTGGCAGGGATACTTATCTGCAGTCTAGAAAGAAATGGGCTGACCTTAGAAGCACTAAACATTGATCACCTGAGGGCATTGGCGGTATGCTTCTTCCATAGATTTATCTTAATTTTTCTGATTGTGTTAAATTTTTCCCACTTTTCTTTTTCTTCCTATTTTAGTTGAGGCCTAGGTCTACTCCCCAGTAGCACTCGTGGTAACAAGCAGGATTACAAAGGTTATTGGTTCCTGGTGATGGTTACAACCATTGTCTTATACAACCCCAAGGAGTATCATTAATATTATATTCTGGTAAATAGTGCCCAGTGGTGTTGGAGCTCCAATCATATGGAATTTAGTGTAATGGTACTCTCTGAAGTATGTAGTTACAGTTGATGATAGCATCTGTGAAACCCTTGAGGATTAATTTAATAGACACTTGTAAGCACTTGGTAAGTGCTAGATGTCAAAGTTAGAAGGTGGCATTGAAACTTTTTGGTTTCTCTTCTACTTCTACCATTCTTTCTCATCCTTCTTTTCTTAATGTTCTTTACATCCTGGTGTTGCAAGGAGTTTTCTCATCGGACTTTTATTCACTGACCACACAGTCCTTCTCAAGACTTCAACTTCTCTTTGTTAGGTTGAATGATACGAAGTTTTACCAGTGTTCAACCATTTTTGACTTGCCAGCTGATGTTTCCCAAATCTGTTACCAACACAGATCTCTCTTAAGTGACAGATCCATTTATCCAGTTCTCTGAATCTATCTGTACTTGGATGTCCCACAGGCACCTCAGTTTCACCTTATAAGTTTTCCCCACCAAATCTGCCTCTTCACTGTGCCCTAGTATAGTAAATGTCACCTACACACACCCAGTCACCCAAAGCACAGACCGAAACTTCACCATTCCTTACTTCCCTCCTTCTACTCCTCTACCCTATCAGTTATTTAGGGCTGTTGATTCTGTCTAAGTATCTTCTTAACTGTATACACTTCTTCCTGTTCTCACTGTCCCATAGCTCTAAGTTATTGTCACTTTTCTCTAGTATTTTTATAATCTCTCCCTCTTAACTGCTCCTTGTCTTCTTGGCCCCCTTCTGTTCTATTCTGAAGTTAGAGTAATCTTTCTTATATCCAAATCAGATCATGTTATTCTCTTCACTCCCCAGTTGGTTTTTTGATAAAAATCTTCATTTTTTAACTTCCAGAGATCTGACTGATCCACGCCCCGCCTACCTTGTTCATTCAGTCCAACAAATATTGATTGAGTACTTTCTACATGCCATGCACTGATATATAACAGTGTATCAAAACCAAGTCTGTGCTCTCATAGAACTAACGTTCTTGTTAGATGACATAAACAGCAGTCTTATACGTATGTCAGATGGAGATGGGTGGAGAAAGATAAAGGAGGGGAGGTGAATGGTTTGTCAGCTTTATCTTTTACATTTATCCAGGAAAAGTATATAAGATTGGAAGCTACAGGACCTCAGAGGCAGTATGAATATACTAGAAGGACTGGATTTGGAAAGTGCGAGAAACAACAGAATTGGGGCAGATTAAATGGGGGTTGTGAAGAAAAAAGGGCAGGCTTGGATTTTTGGCTTGGATAACTAGGGAGATGGTAGTGCCACTGAGTGAGATGGTGAACAATGGAAGAGTAGCAGATTTGGGAGGAAAGGTGATTTCAAGCTTTAAACATGCTAATATGTGGTAATCAGGCAGATATCCAGAAGTAGCTACCAGAGTATGAGTGTTGCTGATTCTTCTTATTGAGGAATAAAAAGATTTCTACAGTGAACTTGAAATGATAGTGGTTCTACTTTCTGAACTCTTGGCAGACCTAGTTATTTGAGCAAAGGTTTCCTTGAGCTAATACAAGTCTCAGAATCCTTTATTTAGCCTTCCTGGTAGTCTCTTCCAGGTCATAGTTGGCATTTAAGATTAAGCCTATTTGCCATCAACAATTGAGAGAAATGATTGCTTTTAGAGAATAGTTCATTAGTCCCACAATTTATTATAACTACTGCCTAATTAAAGATTCAAATTTATAAGCCTGTTGAAAGGTTTTTGCAGTCTTAGAGATGGAAAATTCTTACCACTAGACTAGGTCTAGAAAAAGTCAATAAGCAAAATATTAAATTTATATCATGGATTGAGCCCCCCAAAACTTATTCAGTCTTTTCAAATATGGGGTAAACAATGTAACTTTAAAGAGTTCTTATGAGCTTAATGAAAAGAGTGAGATAATTAACAAAGTTTGATCTCCCGTGGACATTGAAAAGCCTCCAAATCAAATTAATTTTTTAAATTGTTTGAGTTGTTATTAAAACCATGTTTTTCTTATCTATTCACTGTACTGCCCTTTGAGTATTTTCTGTTTTGGTTCTGTCATCTAGTTTTTTTTTTTTTTTTTTTCCATTTTATGGGTGGTGCTGTTGATGGTGATTTTTATAATTTAGATACAGCTAAAAGGTTTAATCACAAAGTTGAATTCCTGTATACACATGGGTACTGGTACTAATCAACTGAAACTGCATTGTTGGTTCATAGTCACAGAGCACGTTGCGATTGCTGCTTTGGGGTATTGTTTTCCTCATGAGATTGTTTATTCTTGAGAACCAAAAGAAGTGAGCAGTCAGACTTGATGTTTCACAATTGAGATGGGGTAGCTTAGCGCTACCATGTATTTCACAGGCCAAAGAGGTAGAGCAGGCATTTCCACGATGTTAAATCTGTTTGTTAAGGGGAGAAGGGAACTAAGCAAATGCTTAGTTCTGTGCCTAAGCTTCTGTGCTGTGTGAGTTACATTCATTAACCAGTATGATTTTCACTTATATACTCATTTTCTTAATTATTACAGAAGTGACAAAAATACAGCATCAGTTTTACAAAAAGATCACTATCTTGATTCATCTTGGAGAACAGAGAATGGCCTTATTGTAAGTATTTTATAAAAATATCAGGTGCATTAAGCTGTTATTTATTGCCTAGAGTGCTGCTTTTTTTTTTTTTTTAAACTTAGTGCTAGTTCTCAACTATCACAGATGTAATATTTTTCTTTTTTAGAAATTTAGAATTTTTCTTACTTTAGAAATAGAAACCTCCTCTTTTGACATTGAAAAATGGCCTGTTGAGGAACAGGATTGGAGCCCGCTAGATTTAGGTACAGATCCTTGCTGTACCACTTCTCAAATTTGTGACCTTCAGTTTCTTTACACCTAAAAAAGTGGTAGGTGGGCAAGGTGGCTCCTGCCTATAATCCCAGTGCTTTGAGAAACCAAGGCAGGAGAATTCCTTGAGCCCAGGAGTTTGAGTTTGCAGTGAACTCTGATTGTGCCACTGCTCTCCAACCTCGGCAACAGAGTGAGACCCGGTCTCAAAGAGAAAAAAAAAATGGGATTATCACAGGGCTTATTTCTTCATGTAGTAATTACTTATTGAGTACTTATTGTGTGCCAGTCAGTAGGTCAGGCTTGGAGAATATGACTATAATGAAGACAGACATGTTCCTGCTCCCAAGAAGCTTATATTCTAAAAGGGAGTTAGATAATAAACAGGCAGACAGACTAGTAATAGATTTTGAAGGAAATAAGCAAGATGCTGACTGAGAGTACCAGAGTGAGAAACCTAGTTTAGATTTAATTGTCAGTGCGGGAATCTGAGGAGGTGATATTTAAGTTGAAATTGATGGGAAAAAGGGTAGATATGTGAACAGTTAAAATAAAAAATTCTAGGCAGAAGGAACAGCAACTACAGAAGCTCTGGTTGAAGGCCAGTGTCTAGAATATGGTGGGAAAGGGAGGAGTGGCAGCATGTGGCAAAGTTGGAGAGGAAGGCTAGAGTTCTGTCATGCGGGACTTATGAGTCGGATTATGCTAAAGGATTTACGTTTTGTTTTAAAGGAACTGGGATATCATTGAAACATTTCTTATAGATTTAATAGAGATTAGCAATACATTTTTATAAAATTAATTTTGGGTACTGTGGTAAAGACTGGAGGGAAGTAAGACTGGAGTTAAAGGGACCAGTTAGGAAACATTCACAGTAATTGAAGCAAGATTTGATGATTGGGACTTGGCCTGAGGTAGTAGCAGAAGAGATAGAATAGATGGATTTGAATTATATTTTGGAGGTAGAACTGGTTGATAGATTGGATATGGGCATCAAAGGAAAAGGAAAGAATCTACAGTGATTCCTGAATTTCTATATGGAATAACTTAGTGAGCAAGAGGGCCTTTTGTGGAGTTGGGAATGCAGAGGGAGAAGCAGGTGGCGATAAGTGATGGTGAGTTCTGTTTTAGATATGTTGAGTTCTAGAAGCCAATTAGATATCCAAGTACAAATATTGGATGGGCTGTTGGATATTATGGTCTAGAGGTTGAAGAAGAGATATGAGCTGAAAATATTTAACCTGGAGCATTGAAAATGAGTAGGATCATGGAGATTGTAACTGAGGAAAAAGGAGAGTTAGTGGCGAGTTTTGGAAAGAGGTTAAGTGTCTAACAGAGCATCTGATGCCTAACAAATAATTCCTTTTTTGGGTGGCGATTATTACCTCATCCTGGGCAGGAGCATGAGTCTGGGAATCCAACAGACTCGGGTGTAAAGTCTCTGCTCTTCCACTTAAAATGCGAGTAGTGCTATAGTCGCTCTGGTAAAGTATTAATGCCTATCTGAGTGTTACTGTGGTAATCAAAAATATGTCTGTGTGCTCAGTAAATGGTGGCTGTCATTTGTAATCATTATATCATGTATTTTTCTTTAACAAAACAGAAGATAATTTCAAAAAGCAATAATAAAAAGAAAAATATATTCTCCTTTTTAATAGCCTTGGACCTTGGATAACACCATCAGTGAAGAGAACAGAGCTGTTATTGAGAAAATGTTGTTGGAAGAAGAGTATCCTTTAATGGTGATGAGGAAAGTACAGGTTTCAGGGTGAAAAATCTATAAATGCAAAAATTACAAGAGGCCACTGTTTACTAGATGGATTTTATTCAGCCCCAGACTGCTATTATATAATATCATGTTACCTATGTATGCAAAAAGCAGCATTTTATTCCTTGGGTTCTGTTTTACTGCTACATCTGAGATCTGATTGCATATTTTGAGTTTCTGTCACTAGCCAACTGTTTATGATATCTGAATATTGAGTAGAAATGATAGAATATTTAAGTCACTTTGAACCTTAAGTCCAAGTTTGCATTTTTAAAGTTATATAAGCTGAAACCCAGAGATGTTAATTTGTCCAAGGACACAGAGTTGGAACATGTAAAAGTTCTTCTCGCTTCATAATTTACAGGTGTTACGTGGGAGGAATCTAAATAAAAAGCACAAAACAAATACTATAGAACGAATATTTTTTTTCCCTACATTTGTGGATCCTTATTTATAGCTCAGTTTTCGTACACATAAAAGGAGAGGATTGAACAAAATGATTTCTGATTTTATGATTTATAAAGATAGCTAGTCATAGTCTAATAAGTAGTGGTTTATTAACCTCTTTCATCTTCATTTTATGGAGTTCTCCTCACTAAGCCAGAATTTCTCTGTTCCCACGATTTCCACTTATTGCCATGTTGATTTTAGAGTGTCTCTGTACCTTTAATTATCATAGGTTAACCCCATTTAGGCTTTCTTATTCTCTAATTCTCCCTAGACATTGCAGTTGTATCCTAGATTATTGCTCTTCAGAGAAAGTCACATATAATTTAAAATTTTCCGATATCCTCATTTAACACAAAGGAAATTAATTTTAACTATATATTATATAACCTAAAATATTTTAAATATTCTCATTTTAACATTTAATCAAGATAAACACATGAGATAATTTTACATTCTTTTTTTATTTTTTATTTTTTTGAGACAGAGTCTCGCTCTGTCACCCAGGCTGGAGTGCAGTGGCCGGATCTCAGCTCACTGCAAGCTCCGCCTCCCGGATTCACGCCATTCTCCTGCCTCAGCCTCCCCAGTAGCTGGGACTACAGGCACCCGCCACCTCGCCCGGCTAGTTTTTTGT
>NW_012101365.1:8446120-8488424 GCF_000951045.1 Mandrillus leucophaeus | reverse complement strand
CGTGTTAGCCAGGATGGTCTCGATCTCCTGACCTCGTGATCCGCCCGTCTCGGACTCCCAAAGTGCTGGGTTTACAGGCTTGAGCCATTTTTTTGTATCTTTAGTAGAGATGGGGTTTCACCATGTTGGCCAGGCTGGTCTGGAACTCCTGACCTCATGATCCACCTGCGTCGGCCTCCCAAAGTGCTGGGATTACAGGCGTGAGCCTCAGCGCCCAGCCAAAATCCACTGTGTTTTATACTTAGAGTACATCCTAGTTCATGCAAATAGTGTTTCCACTATTTGCTCAGAAGTCACACATGTGATTGGTGGCCACTGTGCAAGTCTAGATAAAACACAAGTAGTCAGTGGTTCACTTCTAGATATGGAAACAAATAATGAGAGTATCTTTGTTCTCAGCACCTATTCCTAGCATGGTACCTGACATATACAGTATACAGCCAATAAATACTTGTTAAGTGAAGAATATCTCAGGCTAATCTTAAAGTATTTCATCAGACTAGTTTTAAGAACTTTAAGAGAGAAGTTCCCTGGTAGATTTGATCTAAATGTTTACTATTTTTATTAAGGTAGAGAAGATCCTTGGATTCTTTTGTGTAGGCTTTAGAAATGTGAAAAATTATTCCAAAATTGCTTTGGACAACCAACCAAATTTATCTTTTACATTCTCCATATGCTTTGGAAGAAAATATTTAAACCAGGGTGTCCAATCTTTTGGCTTCCCTGGACCACACTGGAAGAAGAATTTTCTTGGGCCCCACATAAAGTACACTAGCGATAGCTGATGAGCTAAAAAAAAATCGCAAAATAATCTCATAATATTTAAAGAAAGTTTACGAATTTCTATTGGGCCACATTCGAAGATTCTGTTCTGGGCCACATGTGGCCTGCAGGCAGAGGGTTGGACAAGCTTGATTCAAATGTGGAGGCTGTTTCTTCTTGTAGTCACTTCTAATTGCAAAGACAAGGAAACTATTAATAACATTTATGTAGCACACCTTTTGTATGAGTGATGTAAAAATTACATGGCTGTAATATTGTTTAAAAAGTTTCCTTAATAATTACACAGATATTATTTATCTAAAAAATCACTACCAGAAAAAGTCTGGCTTGATCAAAAGGAAGATGATAAAAAATACATGAAGAGGTAAAATCAATTTATAATATTTCTAAAAGTGTGGATTGTATTTTTTGAAACCTCACATGCTTCCTTATTTTCTTTTTTCATGTGATGCAGTCTGCAGAAAACAGCAAAAATCATGTATGTACTTGTATTTTATATTTCTAAATCTGTTTTCATTAGTTAAAAATTATGGAAGAATTTTTTTTTTTTTTTTTTTAATTATAGTTGGCCTGTGGAAAAGCCCTCTTGACCTTGGGTTATACAAAAACATAAAGTAGATATAAAAACAGGTTTTTTTGTAAAGATGTTGGAATGGCACAAGTATAATTTTATCATGTTATTTATTTGCCAGAATTTCTTTTACGGCCCTACATAGGCAGTTCTATCATATTGTGAAAAATATGGTTGTCTAGGGATTTATGGGGAAATTTTGAGAAGCTGTTATGTAATATATTGGAATTGACTTGATTTCTTTTATTCTGTCAGTTAATTTTCACTTATTTTCAACAAAATTTTCATTTGGATTTGTGACTTGCAAAAATTATCTGGAGAAATTAACTATTTTAAAAATATCCTTTCCCTATAATTGAAAAAATGTTATTTAGCATTTATGAATTTGGAAGTTTATGGTCCCTTAAAGGGTGGGTTTGCATATTTGCAATTGCCCAAGAGGTTGAGTACTGAGCAGCCTTTTGCTTTTGTATTTTGCTGAATAAACAACGAAATGAAATTAACAAAAGGATTAATGGCTTGCTTAAATTAAATTAGTGAGCTTCATCAGTTTTATTTTCAATTCCTTGAGATAATGAATTTTAAAAACAGTAAATATAATGCTGTAGTTTTTGACTTCTTTCCTATCTTAATATTTACATGGATTTACATGAAAGAACTAAAGAGAGTATTTGTGGAACCGATTTAAACTCTTACATGCCTTTCAGGATTTGGGAATGTATTAACACCTGCTGCTTTGTATCCAGTCTAAGGGAGCCTATTTGTTTGTTATCACATTGACTTCCTTTAATGTCTTTTAGTGTTATCCTCACTCAGACCCAAGGATTATGTCTTTTGGGGCTCCCATCATCCTGAGCTAGAGACACGTGACAGGGTAAATCTCTGCCCCCAGGTAGAGGCTGTAGCCTTCTTGTTTTGTTCGTTTATTTTTAATTCCTAGACTCAAAGTATTGAATTTAGCCCATGGCAATCTATAACCTTTAGTTACATAAATATGGAATGTTCCATTTCAGAAATTTTTTTTGCAATTCCTTTTTTTCCCCTCAGGGTACATTCTCCTACAAAACCAGCCAGTTACTCAGTAAAGTGGACGATAGAAGAAAAAGAGCTGTTTGAACAAGGGCTGGTAAATAGAGCAATTTTAAATTTTTAGTAAAATAATTCTAGAAGCAAATATTGGTAAAGTTATAAGGTTAAATTAATTTATAGAGACCTGAATTTTCTTTTTAATTACAGTTTTAACACCTTTAGTTCTTCTGTAGTTAGAGTAATGATGTTTATAGTGTAGTGCAAGAGAATTCCTTTTAACTTAGATCTAAGGTACTAAAATACTAAAATAGATTTAGATCTGTAGTTTTCATTCTTTTGGTATTAAAAAAATCCAAGAAATTGAGGTATATCTGTATACATGACACCAACTACCTGGATTAAAAGGCAGAATTATTTAGTAGTCTCTTTTTTTTGAAACAAAACAAAAACTTGTATATTTGACACTGTTGGGGGTGATCAGCTGAGTTTTTATTCAAATTCGGCATTGTATACACTGTCTAAATATTTCAGCAACTGTAAATGAAGACCAGAAACTTTTGTGTGTGAATGTCTATTACACTGAAATCCATTTAAATGTTCACAAGTTGCATAATGCAAAAGATATGTATTCTGGTTTCTAATTCTGAAAATACCCCTTAATATGAAGAAACTTAAAAAAAAATACTTAGGATTTTTTTTTTTTTTTAAATTATTTTACTGTCGAGATTAGTTTATATCTTTTCCTTTAAGGTGCATGTTACCTAGTAGTGTTCTAAGTAATTTTGAAATTATGTGTATTTATACATTACATATATAGAATATTTGTATATATTAAATTTATGTATGCTGATCGAAGTATCATTAACGTTTCTACAGATGATGAGAATAAAATGTTTGTATTTGTATTTTAGTCAACACCATGACATCTATATACTGTATGATATTCTTATATAAATATATAAATGATCTTGAGGTTTTTATCTCTTCAAGACTTTTTCCTATACTGATGATTTTTTTAATATTGATATTTCAGTCTGTTGTGTGATTATCATTTATATGATCCAACTTTAATTAATCATTTATTTAAGATTCCTGACAACTTTGGTGTTTTGCCTCTTATCAAAGAGCAGATACATAATGTTAGGTTTTAAAGGGAAGGTGAGGGTTAAAGAAGGACACACACAGAAGGAGGGCAGCTCAACAGCAAATACAGGCTTTATGTCCAGCATAAAACCTACAGAAGTGGGGGACCAACCTAATGCCAGAGCCCGCTGCTGCTTATAGCCTGGGGCAATTTATAGGTATGGGCAGAAGAGGTCTGGGCAGCAGGATATTGATAAGATGTTCCTGTCATGAGGCAGTTCTGGCCCTTGTTCCAGCAGGATGTCATCATGGTATTCTGGGTGTTTTTTGGACCTTTGTCGAGCAAGATAGGATAGGGACGTTTCTTTAGTTGGGCCTTTGTTTGTCTCATGGTCAGGTGGTTAGGCAGGATATTTCTCATGGCCTGAACACCTGTGAAATGTTTCACTTTGACAAAGGTCTGCAAAATAGCAGGGAGCTTACAACATGGTGCAGTTTGTGCTAACACATACATACATACATATGCAAACAGATTGAGTTTAAGGTTCATTTTTTTAGGTTGTTATTTTTTATGTTGGTGGTACTTATGGGGACTACATTTGCATGGTTTAAAATTCAAAAGGTTCCTAAAGTTATAGGGTATTAAGTCTTCTCACACTCATCTTAGCCTTCAGTTCTCTTTGCCTGGGGTAAGCAGTGTCTTCTTTGTGTTTTCCTCCAGAGATACTTGTCCATATTTAAGTAAATATGTATTTATTTATATAGTGATATAGAGACCTCTGTTTACATTAAGGGAGATTTTAAACTTGGAATGTTTGCTTACACAACAAGCGTGGAATTATTGGTTGTATTCTCAGCTTTTTTTAACCCATTGATAAAGTTTGCTTACAGACTGAATTCTCTCAGGCTTGGGAGTAGGGAATTGGGTGGTACTGAATGATGAAGAAAGGCTTTTTTCCTTCCCTTTTTTGGGCATGGGACTCTCCCTTTGCTCTGTTTTGAAACTGGTGAATTTTTCTTTGCTCCTTTTTTTTTTAACCTTTTTTTTTTTTTTTTTTTAAGAAACAGGGTCTCGCTATGCTGCCCAGGCTTTGAACTCCTGAGTTCAGGTGATCCTGTTGCCTCAGTCTCCTGAGTAGCTAGGACCACAGACACATGCCACCGTGCCTGGCTTCTTTGCTCCTCTTGTTCGTGTTCTTTCCCCAATTTTTCTAGTACCCAAGTCCCTACTCTTCTACCAATCATACCTTAATCCAGATCTGTCCTGTCTCCACAAATGTTCCATGCTACCTACCAGTGTTACCTATTTGTCTTCATCCCACAATAAAGATAAGTAGTTCTTCAGTAAAATTGATCTCAGCTAGGTGTTAAGAGCAATCTTAAATAATTAATTTATATTTACTAATAATTTTCAGAAGTTCTTTAAGAAATTGTCCAAATGTCATGTTTTCTAATGAATATCAGAAATTTACTTAAATTAAGGTTTATCATTGGGGCCAGATCTTTGAAAATGATTTGCTGCTGTAGGCATGACTGCCTGAGCTGTAAATCTGACCCTAGGGCCAACTTTCCTAAGTTGTGGCTAGTTTTTCGTTTTTTGTAGTTTTAAGAATTCTAAAAATTTAGAATTATTGAGCTACGTTAGGAAGTAGAGAATATCTTAAGTTGGGGATATTGCAAAGAGGCTTTACGTATTAAATTATAGTTAGACTTGATACCCAACAATCCCTTTTAGCTGTCAAATTATGTGTTCCTTTCTGTACTTGAGAACACTCAGGAGCTCCCTCACGTTCTCATTTTTTTCCCTCCACAGCTTCAGTGTTATGAGGTACATAGCCTTTGACACCAAGATGTGGGAGGTGTCAGAAGACATTAGTTGGAGGGTAGGCAACATAGTGAGACCCCATCTCTACAAAAAATAAAAAATTAGCCAGGCAAGGTGGTGCGTACCTGTAGTCCCAGCTACTGGAAAGGCTGAGGTGGGAGGATTGCTTAAGCCCAGGAGGTTGAGGCTGCATGAGCCGTGATCACACCACTGCACTCAGCCTGGGCAACAAAGTGAGACCCTGTCTCAAAAATGAAATAAAAACCGACAAAGACATTAACAGGGAAAACCAGAGTTTATTAATGTGTGCAACATATACACATGCAAGAGAAACTCTGATGAGTAATGAAACGGGTAGTTAGAACTTTGGGGCTTATACCATCTTAACAAAGAAGATATTTGTTGCAGGACTTCCTCATTTGTGATTTAGTCTTTTAGGTCAGTTCACTGTGATACCTGACAGAGTAAAATCTGCTGCAAGACACCTAATGGATATTGCAAAATAGGGAATCTGGGTTAAAAAAAAAAGTGTTGAAATTAGCACAGAACATGTTCAGTCGATCATATAAATGGAAAATGTAACCTATCCCCCTTCCAGGCACTTATTTATTTTAAAAAGTTATTTTAGATTTGGAACATCATAACTTACAATATGAATTCGTACAGTTAGGTGATATCTTCATTTAGAGGTGATATCTTCATTTAGATAGGTGTTCTTTTTAAAAAGTAGTTTCTAAATCATTTCCATCAGTTTTCAGTAGTTCAGATTCCAAAAGAAGAATGTAGGCTTTGATTTTAAGAGCATAGTCTATATAGAAGACTTTATCGTGTGCTTCAGAAAATAAAGATGTATTTTTTTAATTTTTATTTTTTAATGTGGTAGGTGCTTGGACTATTCATAAGTAAATCAAAAGCAATTTTTTTTTCAATTTTAATAATACAGGCTAAATTTGGCCGAAGATGGACCAAAATTTCAAAGCTAATTGGAAGCCGCACTGTTTTACAAGTGAAGAGCTATGCAAGACAGTATTTTAAAAATAAGGTAAGCAGAATATCAATATCCTAGTTAATAATGATAGTATTTAGAAAAAACAAAGTAAGCAGAAGTATTTCTTTCATTCAGGCATTAAGGTCTTACTGTTAAAAGTTTTTAAAGTATTTTATACCCACATAGTACTATACAAAACCACAGAACATATCTCAGTGTTTTGAGTATTACCATTAAATAGATATCATGTTACTGTATTTAATTTTATAAAGTTAAATGGACAAAATAGTTATTGCTCAAAAATATCCTATAGAGCAAATTGTATTTCAAAGAGAAAACCTTAGAGATCTTATCTTAATGTTTCCTCTAGAAAATAACTTTTCCTTTTGAAATATTTGCATTGTAGAAACTTTTAAGAATTATTAGAGCTTAGAGGAGGTAAATGCTATCCTGATTCTAAAATCTGTTAAATAGCAATGAAATTTTTACAGTTGTTATGAAGAATTGTCTGAAACTTTAATAAACTGCAGTGTTAAGAAAAGTTTGTGATCTGATTCCTTAATGTTTCAAGTAATTTGTGCTATATGCAACCATGTCGTTTTGATATTTATAAGTTTTTAATATATCCTCTTTGAAGCCTAAGAACATAATTATATAAAATTGGTGAGTGACTTGAGTGAAATTTGATATTATCTTTTCATGTAGATGATGAGTTCTACCCCGTATGTAAGATTTGTTTCAGTGTTATCTAGACATAGGTGGTAACTAATGGAATGGATTCATCATACATCGATTGTATGCTCCATTTTTCAGCGAGACAGAAGCATTTTCAAGGCAGCTCACCAAGGTTTAGTCAATACCTCAGAACAAAATAAAGCTTAACTTGGTTATTCTTACTCTTAGGCTTCCAAGATACATGCTGTGTATCTTGGAGTGCCAGTTTCACTCAAAGAACTGGGGTAGAAGGATACATTTTTCATGTTGTAACAGAGATTAGTATATTATGAAATCAGTGCAAAATTTCATCTGAATTTTTAAAATTATAGACAGGATACTTAAACAGCAGGGATGTGAAAAGCTGTTTCAGGCAATATGTCCAAATCTCTTTTTCCCTCCTGCTACCCTTTTATACTCTACATAATAAGCCAGTTAACCTCAAGTATTTAATCCTGGAATTCCGTTGCGCTACAGGATCTATAAATAACCTCTTTCTGAGAGCTGTCATATCCTTTATGTATGTTAGTCATTTATAAGACTTTTTAAAAACTTTGTATATAAAGATTTTATTTCATGTTATATTTGCTCATTCACTTTCATTATCTTTTATTGTTGTTGTTACATTACCAGATATTTATATCTGTAATAGCAGGTATGGAAGATAATTTTATGGCTTAAAATATAATCTCTCTTTTTTTTCAAGTATCACATTAAAATATCATCTCTATATTATAAGCTCATTAAATAAGCCTGCAAAAGACGGTTTGTTTCTGTTGTCCCTTGTTTAAATGAAAGGTAGTTTTAATGTACTCAGTGAAGATGTCAGATTAAGGATTATTTTAGCATTGTAAGAAACAGCTATGGTATCAGATATTCTGAGAAATAAGCCTTTAAAAATATTTCAATATATTGTACAATACCTTAGTATGATAATTAATTTGTTTAGTCCATATGGTTGATCTGAGCCAGGCTGCTGTTTTCAACTTAATATTGAAAAATAAGTAGTAGTTAAATATAGGTCATGATTATTTGATTAATACAAATCACCAGACCCATGAATTAGTTATATAGTTATAGAAATTTTAAATGGTGATCCTTTACATTTGAAATGCGGTTATAGTCTCCAGTCATACCACCCTGAATACACCTGACCTTGTCTAAAATGCACTTGTAAACCCTTTAAAGAAAAGCACATTGAAGGTATAATGTATCATTTACACGTACTCAGTTTAATAACACTGTATTTATCCTTTTTTTGTGTGTGCCAGTGATTAAATTTTTAAATCTTAATATTATGGGGATTTTATTTTGATATTTAATAAGGTCAAATGCGGTCTGGAGAAAGAAACACCCAATCAGAAGAACGGCCATAATCTTCAAGTTAAAAATGAAGATAAAGGGACAAAGGCATGGACACCATCATGTTTAAGGGGACGTGCTGATCCCAATTTGAATGCTGTAAAAATTGAAAAGTTATCTGATGATGAAGAAGTAGACATCACAGATGAGGTGGACGAGTTGTCTTCTCAAACACCCCAAAATAATTCTAGCAGTGATCCCTCGTTAGACTTTCCTAATAGTAAAATGCATGAAAGCAATCAAGAATTCATTGCTTCTGACAGCCAGGAAGCTCTCTTTTCCAAGCCTTCCAGGGACTGTCTTCAAAATGAAAAGCAAGATGAAATACTTTCAAGCTCAGAAATTACACTGTGGACTGAGAAATGGAGCAACAGTGACAAAAAATCAGTCGAATTAAATGACCAGAAATTTAATGAATTGATTAAAAACTGCAACAAGCAAGATGGAAGGGGAATAATAGTTGATGCCAGGCAGTTGCCTTCTCCAGAGCCTTCTGAAATTCAGAAAGATTTGAATGATAATGGAATGCTTTTTCCTTCTTCTTGCCAAGTGGTAGAGGAAAGTCATGAGGAAGAAGAGCTTAAGCCACCAGAACAGGAAATAGAAATAGATAGAAATATCATTCAAGAAGAAGAAAAACAAGCAATTCCTGAGTTTTTTGAGGGGCGCCAAGCTAAAACACCAGAACGCTATTTGAAAATTAGAAATTACATTTTGGATCAATGGTAAGAAAGAATTATATTTTATATGTTATTTTAAAACCTGATTCTGAAGTATTTTAATTAAGCCTATACAGAATTTAGAATTTTGCTAGTAAATCTAGAGATCACTACGGTAGGGAAGATTTAAGATTTCTCGTAATGAATAAAAAGTTTTGGTAAACATTATCACCTATAACTCTTATAACCCATCTTTTTGCCTATTCATTAGATTGTGGGCCTGGAATAAAAGGGATAGATGATTGCTTTTTGAAGCAGTCTCCTAGAACAGTGTTAGGAAGATATAGAGAGAACACCACTGCATGGGAAAAGGGAAATAATTCCTTCAGGTTTATCATGTGCTTTGAGTACAAAGAAAGAAAAATTTGATGACAGCAATAGTATTAAATGTGGCCAGATTGCAGAAACATTTCTCCTAAATAGTGATCTTAAAGTGCTTTTAACTTTGAACTTGTGGCAATAATGTGCTATTAATTTCTTCATCCAGCTTTATCAGGATACAATTTTCTGATAGTTGAAGCTTATTCTCTAAATTGTCAGTACTATTTATTTGAATTATTTAATGAGGGATAGGGAACAAACCCCAAAATTTCCCACCTTATTAGCCTAATTTGAATTTTTTAAAATAGCTTAATTAAACCATCATTAAACATGTATAATTGCTGGCTGGGCACAGTGGCTCATTCCTGTAATCCCAACACTTTGGGAGGCTGAGGCAGGCAGGTCACTTGAGGTCAGGAGTTTGAGACCAGCCTGGCCAACATGGTGAAACCCTGTCTCTTCTAAAAAAAAAAATATATATATATATACACACACACACACACACACACACACACACACACATACATACACACACACATATAGCCGGGCATCGTGGCAGATGCCTGTAATCCCAGTTACTCAGGATGCTGAGGCAGGAGAATCTCTTGAACCTGGGAGGCAGAGATTACAGTGAGCCAAGATCGTGCCACTGCACTCCAGCCTGGGCAACAGAGCGAGACTTCATCTCAAAAAAAAAAAAAAATCATAATTGCTAATACTGTTTCAGAAGCTATCAGATTGTATAGGGCCATCTTTGCAGAGAGCTTCCTAGTTCCTTGAGCAGGGGTTCTGCTTTGTCCCTTGTTCTCTTTGTATCAAAAGCCTTCCTGTCCTACTGAGGTAACTTTCTGCTATAACCTAGAAGGGTTACCAAAGGAAAACAACTTGCTACAATAAATCAGTAACCTTCATTTTACCCACACAATATAAGTCTTTGGTTTTTAAAGAGGGCTGTATTCTAAAAGGAGGAGGTTTGTTCTTTTTCTTGACTCTTAGTTATGTTACAGATGGCGGAGGTGCTGAAAGTACAACATGTGGGTCAGTGTGGTATCATCGTATAAAGAATACTTGTAAGGAACAACTCCTGACTTTACATAGTGCTTTACAGTTTTTAAAGAGCTTTCCTACATCATCTTACTTGTTTTTTTGAAACAATCCTGTAAAATATGCAGATGGTATTATGTTTATTTGCTAGAGAATGATTCTGAGATCAGGAGAGGTTTAGGGACCTGCCTTTGATTATACAACCAGTTATTGACACATGAGGACTAAAGTCCTTCATGTGTCTGTAAATCACTCTTTTATTCTACGTGGCCTAATTCACACTATTGATAAAGACTAGTTAAATTAGATTTCTATTGGTATCTACTTTTGTTTTTGGAAATAAGAGGGCAAATGGCCAAAATTTAAGGACCTTGAAATAATAACTAACTCAAAAATGTCCATATTGGCCAGAAGCAGTGACTCACAACTTTCATCCATGTACTTTTGGAGGCTGAGACAGGAGGATTACTTGAGGCCAGGAGTTCAAGACTAGTTTGGGCAACATAGCAAGACCCTGTCTCTATAAAAAATTTTTAAAAACTCAGGCGCGGTGTTGTGTGCCTGTAGTCCTAGCTACTCAGGAGGCTGAAGCAGAAGAATCACTTGAGCCCAGGAGTTAGAGGCTGCATTGAGCTGGGATCATGCCACTGTATACTAGCCTGGGCAACAGAGCAAGATCCTGTCTCTTAAAAATGTCCATATGAATGATCACTGTATTCTTGTTACTTTAATCAAATTCAGTATTTGTTACTTTGAATTTTGAATTCCAAATGAGGCAGATTAATTTATATAGGTACTATAAATTATATGGCAGTAGTTTCCTTAGTCATTTGCCTTGGTTCATGAAACTGGTTAGGTATTGCTGTTTCATTATGGTTATTTAGCAGAACATTGTGAAAGCAAAATTGTTTTGAACAGGAACTCACATTTGTTCAGAAATAGAAGAGAGTGAGTGGTTAGGCACTGGAGGTGGTGTTTAAAAAAAAATAGAAGAGTTAAAGTTTTAAAATAAGAAGCCTGCCAGATTTGTTTATAGATAAAGATCCTTTTCATAAAAGCAGATGCAGTTGATTCCCTGGTTAGGGGAATATTTTTATTAAAATAGTAACCAGTACCATTACTGAATGCCTCCCGAATACCATGTACTATATTTAAATCATCTCCAATCTTTTTGACAACCTCGTTCTCACTTTATAGATAAGAAAAATGAGGTTCACAGAGGATAAAAAACTTGTTCCAGGTCACACTAGGTAAAGGGGATATTGGAGTCTGCAGTCTTGACTCATTATTTTCACACTTCCATCTCATGGCCTTGACCCTGACTTTTCACTCTGCCTTGGATGTTCTTCCCCCATGTTTTGGCAAGTGTTGCTTTCTTGTCTCGTTGAAGTGCGGGCAAGGGAAATTAGAGGCTTATCTAAAATATCTCACATATCTCCTCCGTTTCATTCTCTTGCTCTGTATTTTATTTTCTTCATAGAACTTACTACTACCAAAAATACTACATTTTTATTTGTGTACTGTCTCTTCTCCCCTCAACCCCCATGATAATGCAGGCAACATGAGGGCAGATATTTATCTGTTTTGTTTGTTGTTGAATCTAGTTCTTAAACAATGCTCAGAATATAGAAGGTACTCTGTTAGGGGGAAAAGATTGAACATATGAACCATCATTATTCTATGAACAGATATTTTTAGAGTCCTTACCATTTGTTCAGCACTGCTAGATTACTGAGTTCTGTTTAAAGCCTTTTACTTTGAGTAGTCTTCAGTTAGCTCAGTCTAGTTTTTTTCAGACTCCTTTGGTTTCTTGGTAGCCATACTCTTGCCTGCTTTATTGCCTTCATTTGTACAATTTTGTTTCCTTTTCTTGCAAGACACCCTGAAATCTCAACGTTTCTATGAAGTTGTGATACACTCCCACATCACAAATTATTTTTACCCTCTATTCTGCTTAGTGAGGCCTACCCTAAACACCCTATCTAAAGGAGTCTATGCCTGTTTGTCCCAGTCTGTCCCCTTGACCTTCTTACTTAGCCCTGTTGCTACCTGAAAGTGTAATATATATTGTTCATTGATTGTTGACAGCCCCTCCCTTTAGAATGTAAGATCTGTAAGGTTAGAAATTTTACATTGTTTATCTGTGTATCTCTAGTGCTTAGAACAATATATTTATGGAATAAAATAATGATCACGTGAGAAATACCCATGTTATATGAGATATCTGAATACCTAAATTTATAGTATCTATACTTGAATCCTGATTCTTTCCCTTCCTTAAGTAAGTGCCTTACTCTGACCCTCTTGTTTCCTTATTTCCAAAATGAGAATCTACCTTGTATAGTCATAAAGATTAAGGATATGTAACTCAGCACAGTAATCTGGCATAAGCACTCAGTAATTTGTTTCTACTAAGTTTTTTATTATTCTAATTTTATGTTGTACCATCTAGCAAGGCACATTAAGTATATTCAATAAATACATGTTTTATTATATAAACCTCTTGTTTCTTTCATAATCTTTGGGAGTTTCTTGATTCCCCTTTGGAATCCCTTATAGTGTCTGTTTCTGTTTTCCACTGAGAGTAAGCACTTAATATTTGTTGTCATCATAATTAAAAACAAATATAAAACGTTTAAACATTTATAAGATAGCTGATAATTGAAAGACACTGTTAAGTAAAATAAGAGTAGATGAACCTAAGTAATGTATTACAAATTGGAAACTTCTAATACTAAATCTTTTCTATATATTATCAAAATGCTCTTTGTAATTAAAGATTCAGTTTGTATCTGTACATAAATAAATTTCTGACTTCAAGGTCCTGGGATAACTGGAATCTATGAATTTACCATTGGGGAAGAAATATTGCTTGTAAAAAATTACACTAATAAGTTATTGTATTATTTAAGGATATTTTATTTCAGAAAAAAAGTACATGGGTATTATATATTAGTATTGTATTTGTTACACATTTATACATTGAAAGGGGTTAAAATGTAAAGATATTTCAATATTTAAAATTTTCCCCCGAAATCTTTTTTCATGTTTTTATTTATCCAAAATAATTGTACTTCCATCTCTTAATTAGGGAGATATGCAAACCGAAATACTTAAATAAGACCTCAGTACGTCCTGGCCTGAAGAACTGTGGGGATGTTAATTGTATTGGACGGATTCATACATACCTCGAATTGATAGGAGCAATCAATTTTGGATGTGGTAAAAATAAAAACCCAACATCTTTTACTTGATATTTTTTATCCTTATAGCACCTATTCATTTCTATGATGGTTAGAATTCAAGTAGTTCTAGGTATATAGAATTCAGAGATGCTTTAACATTATGAAATAAATGTTTTACTAAGATTTTACTGTTGGTTAAACTGTGCTTTCATTTGACCTACAACGAAAATTGAGAGTATAATTTTAAAGCTAAAATATTCAATCTAAGTAATAGAAATAATTTAAGAATACAGTTCTTTAGCAGATAAAAGTAAAATTATTTTATGAAAAGTCTAAAAATAGCCTATTTAATTTGGAAATACTGTATTCATGCTAGAAATGCTGCCTAGCAATGCTTAAATAAAGGAAATAATTTGTGAGCCTCTACACTTAAATGTAATAAAAGCGTCAAAATATTTTTCATGGAAGACAATTTCTCGTACCTTAGTTTTTTCAAATTGAAAGTTAATGAATATACATATTTTAAGATATATTTTACTCTTTTTTTTTTTGCTCTGTTGCCCAGGCTGGAGTGCAGTGGTGCAATCTCTGCTCACTGCAACCTCCACCTCCCGGGTTCAAGTGATTCTTTTGCTTCAGTCTCCAGGGTAGCTGGGACTACAGGCATGTGCCACCACGCCGGGCTAATTTTTGTATTATTAGTAGAGATGGGGTTTCACCATATTGGCCAGACTGGTCTCGAACTCCTGACCTTGTGATTCACCTGCCACAGCCTCCCAAAGTGCTGGGATCACAGGTGTGAACCACCGTGCCTGACCTCTACTCTTTTCTTGAATTAACATGACACAACCATTCATAGCTACAAAGTTATAAGGTACATAAAACCTTGTAACCCATGGTTTAAGAAGAATATATTCTGTGTTTGTCTATGGAAGTGAGACCACTAATCAGAAAATTTTTTGTCAGATATGATTTTCTTTTATATTGAGCTAGACAGAATTTAATTTGGCCTGGAATCTGTCTTTCATTTTAGTGTCTTTGTTTTCCCAAAGCCTTGAATATTGAGACTAGCTTTTCAGGAAAACTAAAGGATTTTTGCTTCCTCAGCCACCAAAAGAAAAATTATATCATGTTTTCTGTATTGGACTGCCAAAGTTAGTAAAAATTAAATTACGCATTTTCCA
Source organism: Mandrillus leucophaeus (assembly GCF_000951045.1). Classification (NCBI taxonomy): domain Eukaryota; kingdom Metazoa; phylum Chordata; class Mammalia; order Primates; family Cercopithecidae; genus Mandrillus; species Mandrillus leucophaeus. The sequence goes on along the minus strand of NW_012101365.1, from coordinate 8,473,616 downwards.
AATATTCCATGTTATTGAGATTTTCTTATAAAAGCATTACTTTTAATTTGAGGGCTGCTCAGTAGCACATCAAATATATGATTGTGAAATAAGAGTCATAGAAGCTCCACTATAGTCAGTGTACATGTGTCTTTCTATTTAACAAATGAGTTTCACAAAATAATAGATGGTTTTGTCTTTCCTGAATTCCAATAGAACAGGCTGTGTATAATAGGCCACAAACAGTTGACAAAGTACGAATCAGAGACAGAAAAGATGCAGTAGAAGCATACCAACTTGCCCAGCGTCTGCAGTCTATGGTAAGCAGTTATCTCTCTCAGTGATCTCTCCACATTGCTGCTTACTAACTATTTAGTGCGGTTTACCTACTTCTCTTGAGCTGTTTAATAAATGGCCATTTAGTAGAAAAACATGTTTCCTCTTGTATTTCACCTTAGCAATTTGCTTTTCTTTGTTTCATTCAATTTCATGTTGCTTTCTAAGGCAAAAACAAACCTAAAAACCCTTAAAACGTGCTAGCAAACTTGATGCAGAAGCATGTTTTCCTAAAGTGGTCTTGGGATGCTTTGTTTTAATTTATAAATCTAATGTGTCTTTTAAAAGTATATAGTTCAGTTTTTTTTTTTCTCTCATTTATTTTTCTTCTTTTAAAATTCTTAACCTTAAGAATCACCTTTTTGGAATAACTAGCCTTTTTTTTTTTTAATTCTTGGAGTCAGTTTTATCATATTTTAAAATTTGTAAATCATACTTTAAAAATAAAGTGACCTGCTAGGAGAAAAAGAAACATCTTGTGAGAAAAAACAAATAAAAATGTGATCCAACACTCTTTTTTTTTTTTGAGACGGAGTCTCGCTCTGTCGCCCAGGCTGGAGTGCAGTGGTGCGATCTCAGCTCACTGCAAGCTCCACCTCCTGGGTTCACGCCATTCTCATGCCTCAGCCTCCCGAGTAGCTGGGACTACAGGTGCCCGCCACCATGCTGAGCTGATTTTCTTTGTATTTTTAGCAGAGACAGGGTTTCACTGTGTTAGCCAGGACTTAATGATCCGCCCGCCTCGGCCTCCGCAAGTGCTGGGATTAGAGGTGTGAGCCACCACGCCCTGCGGATCCAACACTCTATAAGGCAGAGTCATAATATGATCTTGTTAGTTTTACTAATGGATTAAATTAGTAATAGGTAAGATATGAAAAGGAAAGTATAGGTGCTAAAATAGCTGTTTTTTCGCATTTAGGCTATAAAACATTTCTATCTAAATTTACTATCTTAAAGGATGTTATCAATTAGAGTTGCTGGATATGGTGCTAGTCATACACTGTCCTTTGGGAACTGGTCCATTTTACAGGCGTCACTATTGAGATTTGCAAAACTGGATTTTAGTAATGTAGTCAACCAACTTTGTAATTTTTCTTTTTTTTTCTGAGGCAGAGTCTTGCTCTGTCGCCCAGGCTGGAGTGCAGTGGCGTGATCTTGGCCCACTGCAAGCTCTGCCTCCTGGGTTCATGCCATTATCCTGCCTCAGCCTCCCGAGTAGCTGGGACTACAGGCGCCCGCCACCACGCCCCAGCTAATTTTTTCTATTTTTAGTAGAGACGGGGTTTCACCATGTTAGCCAGGATGGTCTCAATCTCCTGACCTCATGATCCAACCGCCTCAGCCTCTCAAAGTTCTAGGATTACGGGTGTGAGCCACCACGCCCGGCCCAACCTTGTAATTTTTCATTATTTGATCAATTAGGCCATCTCCTTTCTAAAGCTGGAGATAGAATTATTTTGCTTCTAGTTTTCAACATTACACCTCTTGCTGCGTGTTCTTGCAGATTTTCTACCAGAAGTGGTTGAAAAGGAAGCCATTTTCTTGGTGGTTCTTTTTGATCTTAAAAATATTTTTGTTCCTACTCGGGAGTCTGAGGCAGGAGAATCACTCAAACCTGGGAGGTGGAGGCTGCGGTGAGCCGAGATCACACTGCTGCACTCCAGCCTGGGTGACAGAGTGAGACTCCGTCTCAAAAAAAAGAAAATTTGTCATAGTGTTTTAGCTCCTACATGATGAAAGGAAATATAAAAGCTAAGAAGAAATGCTAGCAAAATATAGAAAATCATTACTGATTTTATTTTTTAAATAGCCCTCTGCTGCCAACACCCGGCCCACACCCTACCCACCTGGTACTGGTGCTCCTGCCCTTACCTCGCCATCACTGATTTATGATATTTGTAACCAGAGTGCTAACTATTGAACATAAATTAATAAAATTTAGTCAGGCATAGCCAGAGATTACACTATTTAAATTGATAGATTAATTGACTTTTAGATAATTATTGTTTTCATTTTGTGTGTTAATGTGCTGTGATTTCTCCATATTAATCTTGCTACCTTTTGCTTTACTTTAATCTCATCGCAGCGTACAAGGAGACGTAGGGTCCGAGACCCATGGGGAAACTGGTGTGATGCAAAGGACTTAGAAGGACAAACGTTTGAGGTAACTTTGACCTTTCAAATGGCTCATCGATGAAAACTGGTTTTTAAATATATATTTGTACATCTTAATGTCATATGTGTTGTACTTGTTTCATACATTAACATGTATGCCTTCATTCCCATGTTAATTTGTCTAAAAGTCACCAGTAAACACCAAAGTAGAAGGCATTGGTGGTACAGTTAACTAGGAGTTTAACTCATTTCAGAACTTTGGTTCTCTGTCTCTGTATTCTTGTCTCTAACTCAAGATAAGAGTGTCAGGAAGTTGGTATGCCCAATTCGTTTCATTAAACATTTATTGGAAGAGGTTCTGATGTACCAATTAAAATATTATTCTAAACATTATAACAGCTAGTGCAGTAGAGTGAATAGAATGTGTGAATGTGTACATACTGGCTTTGTTACTTTGAGCAACTACTTAACCTCACAGAATCTCATGCTTTTTTAACTTACGAATTGTGAGTAATACCTCCCTCAAAGGATTGTTGTCAGAAAAAAATGAGGTAGACTATATAAAGGTCCTAGTACTAGGTATTCAGTAAGCCTTGTGTGCACAAGGTGCTCCACAAACTTGAGTTGTCTGTCTTTCCTCCTCCGCATTTCCTGTCCCCAATTTCTCACCTGAGTACTATTCTAGGCACAGTAATTACTAATTATCCTTCCCATAAGGGGCTTGTATTTCTAATAGGAAAGACAAAACCTATGGTAAGTTCAATAAGGTTGGTCCCAAGAATTGTAAGTTTCTCCCAAAGGGTGTGATCAGGGCAGGTTTCATAGAGTGTGTGGGGTATAATCTGATCTGAAGGATCTGCAGAAGAATCTCAAAATGGAGATAAAAACACTTTAGGCTGAGGGAACAAAGCTGGAGACATGGGAAAATACCAGATATACTCTGGAAAAGGTGCATAGTTCATTTGGACTAGGGTGTAAGGTTGATCATAGAAATGTAATAAATAGAGATTTACTTTATTTTATAAACACTCATAAAGGGCTTCCTGTGTGTCAGACACTGTCAGTATTTTATAAACATTAACTCAATCTTCAAAATAATACCATGATAGTGGTATTATTGTTTACTTTTTATTATTACTTTTGTTGTTCCCATTTTTAAAGATGAGGTAGCTGAAGCATGAAAGCTTTAGAATTTGCCTAGGGTCACCAAGCTAGTAAATAACTGGGCCAGACATTCTAGATCCAGAATCTGTTCTTAATCATTACTCTGCACTGTCTCTCAGTTGTGAAAGAAAACTCAACACAGTAGAATATGGTAAGTATAAATGGGAAATGAAAGACTCAGGTGATTCTGAGGTTTTTGAACCTGGGTGACTGGTACCATTGATTGAAATGGGAAAATCAAGAGGAGTAAATTTTCAGTTTGGGATGGCCATATCTTCTGAAACGATTTTTAAAAAATACAGTCCAGCCTTTCTACATGTTGGTAGCAAAAAGGAAACCCATCTATATCAGTTTAGTCTCTCTTGTCCTCACATGCCCTTAAATTTGGTTTTAAAGGACTGTTTTTATTCTGCCTCTTAGTAGTTGATGGACTCCTTAATCAGTTGGCATTTTGTTTTAGCATCTCTCTGCTGAGGAGTTGGCAAAAAGAAGAGAAGAGGAAAAAAGCAGACCTGTTAAATCTTTAAAAGTGCCAAGACCAACAAAAAGGTATAGTGTTATATAAATGTGGTTTTTAAAAATTTGTCACAAATGGCTAGATAATGTATGAAAAAATATTCAATAGCTGCATTATATTGTTCACGTTAAGTTAAAAAAATACTGCTACAATTTTTTAGATTTTTTTGTTTCACTGATTATGAATTTGGGAGACCTTGAACAAACATTTTAAATTTGTTCAGATTCATTGAACGTATGATCCAGCATATGTTGTAAAGGGGCCTTGTTTAGAACAGGTTGGTCATTCAACTCTAGACACTATGGACAGGAAACTTCATGAAATGACCGAGTTTTCTTTGGGTGGTACTAATTGTTAGCAAGTTGTTGGCATGGTGGTTGTTTTCTAATGCATGTATAATCTAAAATTTGAACCTTTTAAAATTAAGGGTCACCAAATAAGTTAAATGCCCCAATTTTCTATTCCCTCTTCCTGCAGATGTGCCATTGAATAGACTGTAGTTTTGTCAGTGTACCTTTTAAAAAAGATACCCAGGAATGCCACTAGATTATATTTTTGCCTGATAAATGTCCTTGGGTAAACCTTAGGTTCTCATTTATAAAACAATAATTAAAATAACACTGTTAGCTGTGTTTTAAGCACTTTATTAGCTCATATAATCTTCATGACAACCCTGTGCATTAGTTAACATTCTCACTCCCATTTTATAGGTGAGGAAACTGAGAGGCGTAGAGAGGTTTAATAACTTGCTCACACTGTTAAGTAGTGTAGCTGTTGATTTTAAACCCAAGTGTTAAGCTTAAGAATTCATACCCCTAGTCATTACATTATATATTACCTCTCTAAAATAAAAATTTAAACTTACACAGTTGTCGTGATACTAAATTAGATAAGCTATGTGAAAAATAGTCATCCATAAGCTGGGACTCCTCATCCAGTATCCACATAATTGATTTTCTGCCTCTATATGTGAGACTTACATTTATTGTGATTTTCAAGTCGCTGTCCAAGGTCTTCAGGATCTTTTTGAGTCCAGATCCACTTTTCTCGTTTTAGCCTTTGTAGCACTGCATCATTAACATTTCATAAGCTTGCCTTTCCTGCCATTAATCACTGATTGAAATGTTTAATTGGAAATGTAAACCTCATTGCATATATTTAAACAATGAAGACATTCATTCTTCAATCAGCTATATAGATTACCACAATTAACCCATATATCTTTATCTTATGCAGAAGGATAATCATAACAGATGTCTTGTTTAATTTCAGATAAAATATATTTTAAGTCTTTAGTTTCTAACAGATCATTCCTATGAATAGTGTCTATAATAAGGTCTACTGATCATGACTTTTCATGAACTCATTATTTTGCTTAGTCACCTCTTCACTTGGTTAAGGATCACAAATCAGCTGTTTCATAATTTTTTCTAGAATTTTACTACTATTCAACATCTAATTCGTCCTTTTCTGCAGTCTGCTTTTTTGTATTGTGAAACAAGCTCAATAATTGTCCATTTCTAGTCCTTCAATAACTTTCCCATTCTCTGCAGTTCCTCAACAAACATTGACAGCGGTTCCATATCCGTGGTTCTTAAGTACTCCAGGATGTTCTTTCTGTGCTATTTTCTCATCTATCTTGGCCTTCAGTTTCTTTTTTGTTGATTAAACACTTTCTAATTTAAAGGTCTGTCTTTATCCAACAAGTATCTTTGAATGTCTACGGTATATGTCAGGCACGGTTCTGATCACTTGGGATACATTATTAAGCAAAACAAAATGTTCTCTTGAAGCTAACCATCTGTGGTTGAATGAGAACGGAATTGCCCTGCTCTCTTCCAGTTGTGTTAATGCGAATGTATTCCTGTGTGTTTTTCTTTCCCTGAAGATAGCCTAAAAAACCTTTTCATTGTTCTTAATATAGTTTTCAAGCCTCAATTCTTTACTCGTCAAAGACTTTCTGATATTTCTCAGATTTATGTGTGCTTTTGACTTCGCTTAGGTTCTCCCTTTTTCACCTCTTTTTACTTTTTCACTTCTTGTTTTTTGGAGACAGGGTCTCACCCTGTCACCAAGGCTAGAGTGGAGTAGAGTAGAATGGTGAAATCATGGCTCACTGCAGCCTCCACCTCCTGGGCTTAAGTGATCCTCTCACCTCAGCCTCCCGAGTGGCTGGGACTACAGGCACACGCCACCACGCTCAGCTAATTTTTAAATTTTTTTGTAGAGATGGGGTTTCACCATGTTGTCCAGGCTGGTTGTGAACTCCTAGGCTCAAGGAGTCCACCCACCTCAGCCTCCCGAAATATTGGGATTACAGATGTGAGCCACAGCACCTGGCCACTTTTTCACTTTAATATAAGAGTTTATCATAGGACTAATACATTAATATCTTTACCAGAACCATTTGTCATTTATTCATTCAAAAAAAGTTTTAAGTTCCTACTCTATTGTTGGCACATTATTGAACTGACAAGTATTTTTGATAAACTTCCATCTTTCTTGAACTTTTTTTGGGGTCTCATAACAGATAATTATATTTTCATTGAACTTTTTGAAATCTCCTTTTAGTGTGGGACATATGTCTGATAGTTTATAGTGTCCTCTTTGAGTGTAATAGGAAATTAAGACAATGGAGTAACTTTATCTCAAATTTCTTGGGTTTTTTTTGTTCTTGTTAAATCTAAAAGAACAGTGCTTCTTTCAAAAGGGTTTATGGAATCTCCTACAAAACTCTCCTAGTTTAATATTTTTCTCATTTAGACAGAATTTGGGTTCAGATTATTGATATACACTTTCAAATTTGCAAATGTTATTTTCCTAATCTTGTTGATATTGAAAATAATTTTTTTTCTTTTTCAGCTCATTTGATCCCTTCCAACTGATACCTTGTAATTTTTTTAGTGAAGAAAAGCAGGTACTATTTATGCATTAATGAATGACCCTAGACAATCCCCGCTTCCCCCTGTCAAACAGGAAATACTTACTCTTTTTCCATATGTGCAAGGCATGACCGAAAATGAGAGACAATTTCTCCCTGCTGGGGTTTTAAATCATAATGTTTTTTAAAAATCTAGTTTGTGCTGAGCTTTGGTTAGTGCTGAGAACTTGGTGGGGTGGATGAAGGAGAACAGGGTGGGCATTCCAGGTGGGGAGAACAAAATCTCTGTTTTTATGGTCCCCCGTTTTGTTTTGTTTTTTATATTTCAGGAGCCATTTCAGGTGAAAGTGGCTTCAGAAGCACTTTTAATAATGGATTTGGTAAGGATAATCTATTGTGTTTACTTAGTTATTCTGATTTCTACTCTTGTGTATTTTTATTGCAGGCGTAAGACAGAGTATGGAAGACGTGTATTTTGGATCTTAACTATCCTCTTTTACAAGGAATCTAAAAATAAGTCTTTTCTTTTGGAGAAAAGCCAAACAATTGCATGTTTCCATATTTTAGAGAAAATAAATTAATGTGAGTTTTTGCAGACTGTTTACCATCATTAACCCTACTTTAATTTTCTAATATCTGTGTCTGCCACCTTTTAGATCACTGAAACAAAGCACAACTCCTGTAATTTGGAGGGTTTTTTTGTTTATACTAAACTACCAGTACCTCCAACAGTTTTTGTGTTTGTGATGTCTTTGTGTAGAAGGATTTAGAGTGATTTTTACTTTGTATCCTTACATAGTACCTTCCTTGAATAGGAAGAGTGTATCTTCATTTTGCAATTGCAAAAGTAGAGTCTGAGAATTTTTAAGTGTTTGGTTGAAAGCTTCTCAGCCAGCAGTGAAGATAGACCTGAAATAGTTTCTGTGCACTGATCCTAGCATCTAGTTCCTCTCCTATGCTACTTTATTTTATAAAAGCATGATGACTGTACTTACAAATGACTTTCTTACAATAAGTGAGTTTTGTTATTTTTTTTGTCAGGTGGGTTTGTGCGTTTGGGCTAAGTCTGTCTTGTATTTCTTTTAGCATGCTCATGTTTCTATGGCAGAAGTGATTGGTCTGTTAGGAGGAAGATACTCAGAAGTTGATAAAGTAGTTGAAGTAAGTTCTCTCTTTTAAAAAATGTTTTAGTTATTTAGTCCTACTACCATACCAAATATTTTTATAGAATTCAGTGAATATAATTAAAATACATACTTTACCTATGATATATATGAGAATATGCAAATGTAGCAAGTTATCTATTCCCAGAAGTAACTTAACATTCCATATGCCGAGCACCTTTTTCTTTTTACCACCAAGAGAGAACATTGCCAGGCCTTGGGTCCTCATTACCTTTATTAGCAAAAAACTACAACTTTTAAGAGGCCAGAAATATGTACTAACACTTGTAGTTGAAAGTTTGTATGCATCATTCTGTTGAAATTGTTGTCATAAGTAACAGGAGTCATTGAAAGAATACCTTTGTACGGGTATTATGTGGGCTGACCTGGAAAACTAACCATTATTATGACCTTGTTTGAGTAGAAAAATGCATGCTAAGTTCCTAGCATATAATCAGACTTTTGGAGTATAAGTCATTTGCAAGTTAAAGGCGCCTATGATATTGTCAAATAAAAGTCTTGGCCTTGAAAAGTTTCTGTATCTCTGAAAGAATTATAACATTAGAGTAATAGAATTAACAGGATTTTAGTATAATCATTTGAGGATCAATCGTTTATAGGTCTGTGCAGCAGAACCATGTAACAGTCTGAGTACAGGACTACAGTGTGAGATGGATCCTGTATCACAAACACAGGCCTCAGAAACCTTGGCTGTTAGAGGCTACAGTGTTATTGGATGGTATCATTCTCATCCTGCTTTTGATCCTAATCCTTCCTTACGAGATATTGACACACAAGCTAAATACCAGGTATTACCTGTATATTTATATTCTGTAAATGGTTGCACACCCCCTCAGTGCTGCCTTTTAAATAGATAAACTTTAAACATTTTTTGTATTTCATTTCTAATTTTCTTTATAATGGGGGTTTTTTTTTTTTTTTTTTTTTTTTTTTTTTTTTTTTTTTTTTTGAGACAGAGTTTCACTCTTGTTGCCCAAGCTGAAGTGCAATGGTGCAATCTCGGCTCACTGCAACCTCTGCCTCCCAGGTTCAAGCGATTCTTGTGTCTCAGCCTCCCAAGTAGCTGGGATTACAGGCATGTGCCACCACACCCAGCTAATTTTTTGTATTTTTAGTACAAATGGGGTTTCACCATGTTAGCCACGCTGGTCTCAAACTCCTGACCTCGGGTGATCTGCCCGCCTCGGCCTCCCAAAGTGCCGAGATTATAGGCATAAGCCACCACACCCAACCAAAAAAAGAAAAAATTATGTATACTGGGGGTTTTAAAAGAACATACATTTTTTTTTTCTGATTGAGAGATTGATAATTGTTTATGTAAACATTTAGAAAGTCAGTTGTTTTATTAAGTACAGACAAGCCATGAATGTTACAGTGATAAATACTCCCAGAGCCTTTAAAAATTGATGGGAACAACTAGGACGGGTACTAAATATAACTGAAATAATAAGAGACATAATGTATTTTTTAATAGCTGGAGAAAAAGTTTTATTTTAATCTGGGATTTTACATTTGATATGTGACTGGGTTTGCTGTAGGGTATTTGTAAATTATTACTGTATTGATAAGAATTACAGATGCAGGGTGGTGAATATAATTAGTGAATATATTCATGGCAAATACAGATTGTGTAGGCCATTTTTTTATTTTTAAGGGTCATTTTGGATTTGGTTGAACACATTTTTGCCTGAAAAATGTACAATGTGAAATGAATATTTAAGGCATTTGATTTAGTTGCAGTTTGGATGTGAACTTTTTTTGTTGTTTTTTTTTAGAGACAGAGTCTTCTTACTCTGTCACCCAGACTGGAGTGCAGGTGGTGCGATCTCGACTCACTGCAACCTCCCTCTCCCAGGTTTAAGGGATTCTCCTGCCTCAGCCTTCTGAGTACCTGGGGTTACAGGAATGTGCCACCACACCCAGCTAATTTTTGTATTTTTAGGAGAGATGAGGTTTCACCATGTTGGCCAGGCTGGTCTCAAGCCTGATCAGGCTGACCTGACCTCAGGCAATCCACCTGCCTCAGTCTCCCAAAGTTCTGGGATTACAGGCGTGAGCCACCGCTCTGGGCCGGATGTGAACTTTTTAATGCACCTTTTTGTTCCTGCTTTTCCCCATTAGATGTTTAAAATGTTAGTATGGATAAATATTGGCTTTTGAGTTTATGCAGTTGAAACTAATTATATTTTTCTTGTAATTGTAGAGCTACTTCTCCAGAGGAGGTGCAAAGTTCATTGGAATGATTGTTAGTCCCTATAATCGAAATAATCCCTTACCATATTCTCAGATTACCTGCCTGGTTATAAGTGAGGAAATTAGCGCAGATGGCTCTTACCGTAAGTTTTCAACAAAAATAACTTTATCCTATTTCTGCTCTCATTTATTTGACTCATACAAATCAAAAGATTTGCAACTGTGCAAAAGTATTTAATGCAAGAGTTTGTGCCCTCAACTAGGGAATCATTATTTGGGTGCCACCCTAGTGCAGCCACCTTCTTCCCTTTCTTAATCTCCTGCTGTATTCAAGTCCCCACTTTTGTTACCATGGCCACTGGGCAAAAGGATTGAAATATGGGGAAAAGTTATGGCCAGGCAGTGTGTATGCTAGGCACTGGAGATGCTGCAGTAAACAAAACAGTCTCTGTTCTCATGAAAATTTTTTTATAAATGCAGACTGGCTTTCTCTGTGATGGTATGCAAATGAAAAAAAAATGACCACCAACTCTCTATCACCTCCCAGTTTAGGGGTTAACAATGACTAACTCAATTTGTATATTTCTTTGCTCCCATTGTATCTCAGGAAAGAATTTGATTGGAATAGACCATCATTTGACTTGATTCCTCCGAGGTTTATGTCCACTTGTAGTCCAGTCATTTCTGGGTGGATAGGGAATTAGTATAGCAGACTAGGAAAAGGAAGGGAGTGTGGCTAGAAAGCAAATAATCAGAGGAAACAATAGGCTAAATAACTCTAGGATATTTATTCTGTCATTACTACCACTGCTCTAGGTCAGGTCCCCTGGACGCTGCCACTACAGTTACCCCACATTGTACTCTTTCCCATTAGATCATGAGATCTTTGAGAATAAATACTGTATTGTACCCATTTTTCTATCCAGTTTCTAGCACAAGGCCTGGCATAAAGTAGATACTAAATGGATGTTTGTTTAATAATTAATTTCTTTTCATTCTTAATGATCTCACTTGGATGCCTTATATTTTATAAAGACTTACCAGCACTGCCCCCATGTTATTTAGTATTAGTTGCTCTATTTTTTATGTATCTGCAACACTTTATTCCTCCCTTCATGGTCACTTTGTCTTTTAATGCAATTTATCTATTTAGCAAGTCCTAAACAAATTGTATGCCCGAAGAGCAGGGACTATGTCTTATTTGTCTTTTTCTCCAGTAGCACCTAATAAATTGCTTTGCAACTAGGAGGTGGTCAACACTATGTGGGTTTTTATTGAGTTAATAATATTGGCATTAACTTTAGTCTGGAATGTCCATTTTGAGCATAGCACGTAATACATAATACTCTTAAGCTCAGTACAGTTTTATAAAAAGAATCGCAATTGTTCTCTCTAATCATTTTATAATCTCACAGACTGCTAGGTTTTGGTAATGAACCTCAATTCTGATGGTGTCCAATACAATAGCAGTACATGTGACTTTAAATGTATGTTAATTAGAATTACATGAAACTTAAAATTCATGGAATTCTACTCTGGCTAAATGAAGTAACAAGAACTTGTCTGAAACTACCAAAACACTGGACAAAGTATGTAAAATAATGGTATTTAAACACAACGTTGAGCAGCAAAGGAATACAGTTGCTAAGATATGGGAAACAAATGAAAAGAGCCCGAAATTACCCTAGCTTACTGTTTAAGAGGGTTTTCAGATATGGCACAAGAAGGAGAAACCCACCCAGAGTCAGGCAGACTCAGTTAAGGTGATGGAGATAAGGAGACCAAGACAGCTGAGTTTGTGAGACAGCGCCCCAAGAGAACAGAAAACAGAATAGAGAGTGAACTCTGGAGATTTGTAGAAGGGTATCCCTGGAGTGTTTGGCAAAATACAGATCAGCACATGCATGTGAAGAAACTAGCCCAGATGGGAAAGAACCACTTGAAAGCATTAGAGGGAACTATCCATGATGCTCCCATGAGCTACCATTGAACACAGCTGTCTTGCAAATGACTTGTCCATGCTTAACGCTGCACATTAGATCTTAATCCTGGGTCTTTTGCTTTGCCCTTAGAAATCCTCTGGTGCAAGAATTAAGGTTTTCTAGAAGCCATGGGATACCTTGTGCTACAGTACTTTTAACTCAGGTCATATCTTTATAATATCTCTAATGGTTTAATGTTTTCTTTACTTGTGACAGGGAGGAAATATATTTAGTGATTAGTTTTCTGATATTTTAGTGGATAAAAATATTCTCTATAAAAGGAAACTTTTATTGACTTTAAAAGTACCTTTTTTTAAATTAAAAAATATTCTAAAAATACCAAATAGACCTGTATATGATTTGTGTGTGTGTTTTCATGTTTTTGCATCAGCATAGATTGAAAATGCATTATTTACCTTTCTTTATTTTCATTTTCAACTTTCACTGAGAGCAGGAGTCACTCTACTGGAATCAGATCCCAGCTCTGACATTTATTGCTTATTTTACCTTGGGCAGTTTACTCTTTCATTCTCCTTTGCCACATCTGTAAAATGAGAAAAAATTACTACCTTGCTTACAGTAGGTATATGGTTGTAAGGTGTGTCAGTAATATATATAAAGTGCTTAGAAATAATAAGTTTTCAATGGATAGTTATGATTATATAGCTGGTATCCGTATTTAGTAAGTAATCAAAGCATGTCAAGTAAGTGAATGTGTCACTCTTTAAGTTTTTGGAGAAGAGGAAAATTGAGCAATTAAATAAAAAAGATCAGTCATCATCATCAGGCTTGCTGTCCCCTGTCCTTCTTCTAAACACCTGAAAAAATACCTTTTTAGAGCATATTGACAGTTAAGCTATGCTTTATTTCATTATGAGGAAACAGTTGTATTTTTCCCTTTTTTTTTTCCATGACTTCTGATTTGCTGGCATTTTATTTATTTGAAAAGCCTTATCATGGTAGAAACCCAGTTGAGAGGCAGTATTATGTAAAAGTTAAAAGCAGAACTCTCGAGTCTTACTGCCTGGGTTCAAATCCTGCCTATGCCTTTATATCTGATTATGAGCAGGCTAACTTTTCTATGATGTAGTGTCCTCATCAAAAAAAAAAAAAAAAAAAGGGCAGGGGGCTGGGCGGGAATAATGGCAGCTACTTCATTTAAGTGATTTCACATAAAGTTTTAGGTGGCACATAGTACACATTGTAAGTGTTACTATGATGGTATCAGCCTTTGGTAATGAATCAGCTGAGCTTTTAAAAAAATGCTACAGATACATTTGCATGGGGCTCTTGAAGGATATGTGAAAAATTGCTAAGATAGCTCATTGTGTCGTATTTTTTCCTTTCTAGATGAATATATGATGTCCACCCCTTGGGCTTCTTTCTTTCCTCCAGAGTTTAGTGTAACAACTTTGACTCAGAGCAGTTGCTGCCTCCCTAGAGTTCATCCTATCCTCTTGTCTAGTCTTAGATTAGCTCTTCTAGGGAGGTGGAATGAGTTTGGGCTCAGAAGTGAGGTGAACCTGCTGGGTTTTAACATCTATGTCCTGCCACTTTGCTAGGCTAAATATGTTTTTTAATGTATCTCAGCTTCAGTTTTCTCACCTGTTTAAAAAAAAAAAAGATATGGCATTGTTGTAAGCTTAATAACCTGTATATATGTGTTTTTTAAATTATCACTTGGATGGCAATGTGTCTCAGTTTGTCTAGGATAATCCCAATTTAAACCTGTGGTTCAGGCATAATTATTCCTAGTACCTTCTTTAATTCAAAAAGTCTCTTGGTTTAGGTGATAAATTACATGATCATCCTATCATAGTGCCATGCATAGAACTGTCATGTAAATGGCACTTCTACTCTTCTTTATTATTATTAATAGCTTGGCATTAATATGCTTAGTGGACCAAGTACAGTCAGGCAATAAATATTTAATGAATGCCCACTATGTTTAAAGTGCTGTTCAGCTGGTCTACGAAGCTGTGGTTGTAAAAACACTGAAGGGAATTTTAATTATAATTAAAAGGAGATTGGCGAGTTAAGAAATAGTTGATGAAAATGTGCTTCTTTATGCTTTTCTAGGCTTACCTTACAAATTTGAAGTACAGCAGATGTTAGAAGAACCTCAGTGGGGATTAGTATTTGAAAAGACAAGATGGATAATAGAAAAATACAGGCTCTCCCATAGGTATGTACTGTAGTTTGAGATGGTTGCACATCTGCAGTGTTGCTCATTAAATTATGTTTCAGAGAAAACCCAAGTTAAATATAAAATTGTGATGTATGGCATCTGTGATAGTTTATTACGAAACTGATTAGTTTATAGTATTCGTTTCATCAGTTTGTTTTCATATTTCTTCCTACAGCAGCGTCCCCATGGATAAAATCTTTCGCCGGGATTCTGACCTGACTTGTTTGCAGAAAGTAAGCTGCCTTCATTTTAATTGGTTCCATTGTTCACAGATTCTAAAGCTATTCATCTCAATGTGTTTTCCCATGATGCCTGATACTTTGTGGATAATTTTCTGTATATTTTATTACTTTTTCCTTTGGAAAATTAATTTCTAGGAGATAATTAGTAATGTGTTTTGTTGCCCAAGCTTGCACATAGAAAAAAATACTATTTTAGAATAAATTTGTCAGTGTCAGCTGATAAATTTCTTAGCAGATTATTATTGTACACAATGGAGAACATTTTTCTCATTTTATTAAATTTGAAAGTGCCATGTTTCCATTTTAGCCTTAACAATTGATCATTTTTAAGAATGATGGTATAACTCTAACAATTACATTTAAATAGTCATTTTATTTAACTTTCTAGTAGGAAATAAGAGTTTTGAATTCTATCAGTTCACTTCTAGGTTTTGCTTCTGTAATGATTGAAGGCTAGTAGATTTGTAACATTTGTCTTTTTTTTTTTTAATAGCAGTTGGGGATAGAAAATTTAAATGTTAAATTTCTTTTTAATATTTTTTACTCCTCTGTTATATCCACTTTTTTTCTGTGTTGTTGAAAAAGTATATGCACATTTCCAAGGAAGTAGACTCTAACTAGCATCCTCATTTTGAAATGGTAGAATCCTATGTTTTTATGTTCATAGAGTTGTGTGTGTGTGTATGCTCAGGATTATTTTGCTTTGTAAGTGTGACTACAAATGGAGAAAAGTCACAAATATGTCCAAAGTAGAAAGTGTCACATAAACAATCTCAGGTTTGTCTCCTTATGTAAAATCATAAAGGTACTAAGCTGAGTGTTCCTCAGCAGCAATTTCCTACATTCCAGCTCTATGACTATTAAACACAAGTTAATCTTCAGCCATTTTTAAGGAGAGTGTTTCTCATTTGAGCATTAGGAAATGTGAGGTCTGGAAAGGGAAAAAATCGTGATAGTAATGCAAACCCTCATACTTTTTCTGTATTTAAATATAAAACTTTTCTTTTCAACTAGCTTTTGGAGTGTATGAGGAAGACTCTGAGCAAAGTGACCAATTGCTTTATGGCTGAAGAATTCTTGACTGAAATAGAAAATTTGTTCCTTTCCAATTATAAAAGCAACCAAGAGAATGGAGTAACCGAAGAGAACTGTACAAAGGAATTGTTAATGTGATTATTTTAAAGTTAAGACATTTTAATCTTGACACAGTAGATCTTACTTTCAAAGTTATAACCTTGAAGTGATTGTGGTTAACATTGGCACAGCTTTGGTATTTTTTCTCTATTTCACAAAATTCAAACTTTGCCACATAAATCCTGTGAAAAGGAAGAGATACAGATTTGCTTTTATACAGTGATGATCAGAGTGTTCTGCAAACCAGGGTCCACCACGGTGTTCTAGACCTTTACTGAGCGACGCTGTAGGCTGTGAAACTTAGGAGCCTGGTCGGCTTTACTGTTGTGTTCAGCTTGGGATTTGGACTATGTCTCTAAGTCATTTCTTCCCTGAACTAGTCACTTATGTTCCACTGTGGTATCTCATATTTCATTTAGAAGCACTTCGATTCTTTCCGTATGTTCTGGTGAGATGTGTTGATGGTTATAAATGAGATATGGATGGGTGGTCACTGAGATAATTAATGTGGTTTAGAACTACTGATTAATAAATCTAACAACAGGAGGCCAAGAGAGGCATGACAAGAAAATCTTAAAAACAGGAAAAACCCAAAGGAGAAATTACCAGTTTTTAATCATGGATACTTGCTTCCATTTCATTGTATAGCAAATGCCATTTTCTCAGCTATCTGAAAAATTTTAACTAATTTTACACACATAAAATAATTAGCTTCAATTGTGTGTCCACTTACATTAGTAGGTTTGATAAAACCTCATTTAACTGGAACATAGGTAATCATAACTCTCAAACTGTTTTTTTCTACTACCTACTATTAGGAGAAAGAGGCAAATGATAATAAAGCTGGAATAAATCAGAGATTTAATTTTTAGAACAAGCCTTTCAGGACATACTACATATTCAGCCCAGTTTCATATGCTTTCTGAATCTATAATGGAGGTCAGTGAACTTTTTTAATGTAAAGGGCCAGTTTGTAAGTAATGTTGGCTTTTCAGGCTGCATGTGATCTCTACAAGACATTCTTCTTTGTCTTTTTTTTTTCAGCCCTTTAAAACTATAAAAACCATTGTTAACTCACAGGCCTCATAAAACATAGGTTGCTGGCTATTATTCTCCAACTCCTGATCTAGAAAATTTTAAACATTAGAATTTTGTTTTACATTTGTTAAGCCTTACATCATCTTTAAATGACACCAAAACTCAGAATTGTGATCTGCATTTAAGCCCATTTTGAAATAAAATAAGCAGTCATGCTGCCTCATTTATTCAAATTCAATAGATTTCAGTTTATTTCTTAGTAGTCAGAGAATTGATTTATACCTATTCACCAAGCATTCTTACTAATGTTTCCTTATATCTAAACCAGATTCATTCTATATTTTTGCTTTGTTTGTAATCAATAGCCAATGAAGAATAAGGAGTATTGGAAGAAGCAGTGAGCCAGGTTTAGGTGACCTGGTTCTTGTCTCAACTTTGTGATTTGGGGATGTCAACACAGTTTACTTTCCCTGAGCCTTAATTCTTGTGTAACTGAAGTCTAACTTAACTTCTTAATGTCCTTCCAGAACCAAAATTATATTTGTTCATTCTAATTGTTGGACTACTCATGTGAAGTTTATATTTTCAGTTAATACAGTTTCCAAATTAACATACATTTAAAAAAAGTTTCAGTTAATACAGTTTACAAATTAACATACATTAAAAAAAAACACACAGAAATTTTTCCATTTCTCTGTGTGCACTTAGGATAAACAATGAAGTATAGCTTATAAAACAATTCGTTTGAGGGCTGAGAGTGTAAGAGTAACTATACCAAAAGTCAGGAAACCTGAGCTCTTACCCTAACTCTGTTACCAACTTTGCTGTGTGACCTTAATCAAAACACATAACCTGAACCCCATGCTCACCAGTAAATCAAGGGCCTGAATTTTATGGCTTAGTATTCCCTTCCAGGCTCAGAAGTTGCATGATTCTGTGAAAGGCAGTTCTTGATTCCTTTGTAGTCATCTTCTTTTTGACCTGTTTCCTTATGATATATTGGTGAAAAAATACAGAAAGTGTTTTATATTAGCTTTCTTGATTGACATTTCCCTATAATACTGATGAATTTGGGTAATGGAAAGTAATGGAAGTTGTTAAAAGTACTGCTCTCAAATCTGAGTTTCCCTGTCCTGTGTGCCAATGTTTAACCGTATTTGCTAATCTAAGCCATATTGTGAGGATCTCAAGGATGATACTTGTCAAGAGTTTGGGGCCTTGAGAGCACAATTTTCAAAGTAATATTTAGTATTTTCTGACTATAGAGTTCATTTGTCTTGTAAAATATATTTTAAAATTACAGAGAAGTGTGAAGTACAAATATCTCAGTGCTACTATTTAAAAAACGCAATTAGTGTCTAAATCCTTCCCCATCTTTTTAACAGCATAATTTTAGTATGTTAACATTGGTTACTTTTTTATCTCTTCTTTCATCATTTTCCCTGCTTCCTTTTTCTTTTGTCATATTCTTAAAACAATTTTGCAACCACAGGTACCCACATTGCTGTCACTGCCAGCCTTGGGCTACTACCGAGGATAATGGAGCCAGGGCCTTGGAGAAGCACAGAGGAAGTCTAGAACTGAGGGGTCCTATGACACAGGAAGTTCAGGATGCAGGGTCTCAAAGGAACACCTGCCTCTAATGTTTACAGAAGTGAAGAAAGGACTAAGGGACTTAAAGACATGCAGGTGTCTTCATCCTGATTCTGTCTTTATTATTGCGCAATGGCTATAAAATAATGAGCTTAATTTTTTTTGTTGTTTTCTGGGTTGGCTAATGGAAATCGACGCTAGCACTTCCCCAATATTAGACTTACCTAATTCCAAAGTAACATTCAAGGAAAGAAAAAGCAGTGGAACAGGATCAGTAAGCTCAGACTCTCCATCTCCATTATTTTAGCCTTGACCATTCTTCTCTAATCCTTTTAAATTATCTTCAGTTTCCTGTTCAAATTATATGGCTTCAGTTACAATTTGTTTGACCCTGTATTCAGAGCTGCAATATGATTGTTGTGGGCCCTAGGTAGTTTTGCCTTCTTAGACCCCTTCTTCCATACAAAATTTAAAGTGATATTTTACAATTGTGTTTGTATGAAATGAATGTATTAATATTTTAGATTAAAACGTTTTGTTTAGTCTAGAAGTTCAGTGTTTTCTTATGAGGCTAAAAAAAAATTAAAATATTTTTCTGGGCTTCTAAAATACTGTGGGCCTTAGGTTACTGTGCGTAATGGATAAGTTGGCACTGCCTATATTCTGAAGGGCATCACTGGAAAAATAGCAGTCCTTATTCTGTCCCCTTCTCCCACTAGCACAGTTCTTGGGGAAGCCTTTGCCACCCCATGCAAGAGCACTATAGTTTCCACGGTTATAGATCTATAGACTTGAACTTCCTTCCCAACCTAACCAAAACTCACGCGGGTTACTTGGGACCATTCATCTTCAGAAAAGATAGGAGGCAGTGGTTTCTTTTAGTCTTCAGATATTTTGTTCTGGTCGGTCCCTAATCTATAGTTTTGAAACTCGTGCCGCACTTGAAAGGGAAACATCCTACTACCTTTCTTTGCTCTCCATTTCCCACAAACCCTTTCCTTCATCGTCACTCCCTCCATTCTTCTCAGCGTATAGATACAAGACCCTTCTTTCTATTATTTGTTGAGAGCTAGGCCTGTAGAATAGAGATGAACAGACCATTCATGTTTCCCTGAAGCTATTTAATGCTGCTCCCAGTCTTCTGTCCATACCATTCCTTCCCTGCCCCTAGGAGTGGGGTGAGGTCTGTGACATGCAGACTGTAAGCACAGTCAGAATCTGCAGCTCTCAACCCAACAGAGACTGTGGCCTCAACATGCCAACCGGAGCAGGTCTCCTCCTCTGCATTACCTTCCTCCCATTTCTCTTGCTGAGTCCTGATGAGTTGAACTGGAGGAACTAATAGTCAGGATGCCCTGGAATTGATGCTGCTCTGTTTTGTGCTCACAAAAGAGCCGTGTAACACATGACCACCTGAGTTGAAGCCATCCAGTCGCAAGTCAACAGACAGCAGTTGATGGAATTCTCAGTAGAAATTCAGTAAGGGTGCCCACATTTTTTTTTTTCCACCTGTACTCTACCAATAGCTAGATTGGTCTAAATCTAGAGTCACTTTTATGGTATTTAGGAAAACTTGTTTTATCCAAGCACAAAGAAAAGCACATACATTTTTATGATCATCTGCTTCGTCAGGGTAAATAAATGATTTAAAAAGAATTTTGATCAGCAGCTCTAGTTTACCAGTACTTTAATATTAGTTTTCTTACAAATTAATATATTTTGCAATATTTCCAGAAAATCAGTGTGGGAGAATAATATAATTTAGGATATATTTCCTGACCTTTTCTTAAATGGCTTTATGTGCTATTCCCCCACATTCTGCTTTCTCTATTTTCTTTTTTATTTAACCTATAATTATACTTTCTAGTATATTCTGAGTCTGTCTTCTAAGCCACCTTACATTTTTCCTGGAAAAAGAGAGGGAATAAATATGTTGTCTCCTAAATCAGGAGAAAATAAAAATATCCCAGGGGAGCTGTGAGTATGCCAAGAGCTCTAAACAGAAGTTTGAGAAGGTAAAATTAAGTTATAATGTCTGAGTTGTTTTTATTTTCTTCCTTTGATGTTTACAAAGGTATCCATAAGAACTTTAATTTCAGGGAAAAAATGCCTGATTTGCTCTTTTTGACGTTTCCTCGTCTCTTAAGAAGTCAGTTAAATATTTTTCATAGTTTATATTCCTATTTCATAGATTACTGTAAAATGTGTTTAAACCTACGAATTATAAAATAGTATTTAGATTCTAGCATGAGTTAAATAGATCAGTCATATATCTTTAGGTTTGTGGATTTGACATGTAAATTATGTGTTGTGTATAAGTTACTAAACATACTGCATGGTTATTGATAAACTTGTTGCTTGTGTTTTCCAAATGCTATCAGTGTTTGTGGACTTTCTAAAATTAGTGTGAATTTTGGAATGTTCTGTAATAAAATATAATTTCAACTATTTTGTACATTTAAACATGCCATGTTGTATATGTCTGTATTTAAAAATATTGTAAATATCTGCATTTTTAGAATTATGAAAGATTTTCCTCAAAAATGACAGAACTCTCCATACTTAATTGTGACATATTATAAAATATCTGATTTTAAGCTTTTGGATTTTATCTTGTTCTAAAAATTAAGTTTAAACATGCTGAAGATTCCATAAAAATAAAATTTTGAAAATAAAGTGATCATTTAGATTCTTTCTAAATTATTAGCAATATATACATTGAATTGCAAAAAAAAATGCCACATATTAATTTATCAAAGATTTGTTGAGCATCTATTATACAGAACACTGTAGGGGAAGCAAAGATGAGGAAATCTTGGTTTCTTCCCACAAGAAGCCTTATCTAGTAAGTGGGAAAACAGATAAAGCCCAACATGAATAGCTAAGACACTAGGATGCAAAAAGACTCCCAGGGTAATGGATGGTTAAACAAATGAGAAAATTCTCTGGAATATGAGCAGTGAGATCAATTTCTGGGGAAGAGAAACCGCCTAATGAGATTTGGTTAAATAGCATCTGTGGGAGGATGCTCCAGAGAGAAGTGTTTAGCATAGGTGTGGAGGTAAGGAATGAAAATGGTGCGAGTTTTGGTTAAAGGGTAGAGTATATGACGATGTTCGTTATGAAAGCAATACACATTCTGTCAACGAAAGGCTATAGAAGGTGTAAAGGAAGTGAAAATCTACCTTAAAAGCAGTATTCACTCATTTATTGATCTTCAACTTTCCAGTCTGTATGCAAAACCTATAAATTTTTTAAAAAACCTAACAGAACCATACTGTGTATCTTTAATTTCTGTAATTCTCATTGAGGACATCTTTCCATGTTGGTGCCTAAAGTCTATTCATCCTTTACAGTAAGTACATAGTATCCTGCAGTATATATTTCTCTTAATTTATTTGATCTGTTTTCAGATGAACTTCAGGTTGAATGATTTTTTCTTTTACACAGTTAATACTTCTCAGAAGAGTCCTAGAACCTTAGTTCCTAGATCAACTATGTACCCTTTAAATTTTGTTAGTATCTGCAGAAAAATTTTTAATTCCTATAAGCTAATTTTCCTTGCAGTAGTACAGGCATATTCCATCTTGTTATAGAACCAGTTTGAACTCAGGCACCTAAATGATAATAATTTAGGTGGCAAAGTACAAGAAATAGTAAATCCAATGCAGGTATTTCTGATTGGGTCGCCCTCCCGGGCTGCTTATCCTGAGTAGGTTCCTTTTACATTAGTGTTATCCATTGGAGGACAAGGGGAACGAGGAAGAGTGGAAGGTCACGCACCTGGTACCTAACTACTTTGGAAATACTTTGGCTTGGAAATACACATGGTTTTTGCTGTTCCTTTGGCAAGAACTAAACATACAGTGCCACCTGAATGCAAAGGGAGCTGCTAAATGGAAAGGAAATATGAATCTTTGTTAGTGACTTGTTATGTCTGCTACAGATGGCTTGGGTTGATTTTCTAAAATATTATAAACTCATCTTTACATGGCCTTTAAACTACTGTACTTGAGACCCCATGTTCATAAAGAAAAGTTGACATCAAATTTCTTTGAAACCAGAGCTCTAATATTAAAATGGATAACTTATCCCCCTTAATTCAGAGAATTTTAAAGCTGGAAAAAGTATTGTTCAGGCTTACAGTTCTATATTTTAATAGGAAACAGGTTCCCAAAAATGAAGCAGGTTGCCCAGAGTGATAGCCAAGTTTATATCAAGATCACCCCTAGAAAGACCCCAGCTCTGCCACCCAACCCAAGTGCTCTTGCACCATCCTTTTGAGTGATTTCACATTATTTTTCAATCTCATAAAGAACTACTCAGTGTTTTATGCAAGATTCAAATATTAATATATGTTTTAATTTAAAATGTAATTGTCTCTTTTAGAACTGCAAGATCTTATCAATGCCCAGAACATGACTTTTGTGGAACAGTTGACTAAGGAATTACTATTAGAAGTGATATAATTAGTGAGACTTTATTAGCTTTTTCAAAGATTAACTTTTTTGGCATTATCTAAGAGTAACAAACCCAAATCCTCGACGTTTACATGCGTGTCCACAAAGCCATGTTCTTCAGTAATCTTAATGAAAATATTAATGTCTATGGCCACTAGAGGGTGCTCTGTCACAGTGTATCAGCACTGCCATCTCAGCCCAGTACTGTTGTCTAGCCTAAGAGGCAGAAAAGACTGCACGTGTAACGGAATTTGTAAGCACTAATGCATTCACTTTTCTAGTTCCTTGAGGTTGTATGATCTAGGGATGAGTTTCCTTGTTTCATGGTATCTCCATGTTAACTATCTTCACTTTTGTTTATAATAGTAACAGCCATCCATTGACACATGTAATATCCATATATTATACGTAAATACAGAGCTAAAAATGCTTTACATACAGTGTCACATTTAGTTTCCACGACAACCTTGCAGGAAGACTCTTACCACCCCCACTTTAAACTTAGCCATAGAGAGTGTTGAAGTAACTTGCCCAACGTCACGCAGCCAGAAGTGGCAGAGAGAATTCAGATTCATATATAATTCTAAAGCCAGCTCATTAAGCTATTATGTTATTGATTTCAGAGCTGGAAGAAACTTAAGGAACAATTTAGTTCAGTCTCCTCACCTTGAGATGGGAGAAGTGATACCCAAGTCCAAGTCACAGACCCAGTCAAAGCCAAATTGGGAAGTCAAAGTGTGTGCATTCCTTCTCCTGCGGTCTTGGGCCATGCCTCATGGCAATCCTCGCCTTCTCTGAGCAACAAAAGAAACCCTGCGCTCATAGGTCCTGTGTCATGCCTTATCCAAACATGGTAGATGATACCAAGGGATTGTCTGTTACCCAGACAACAGAAGAAATGGACCTTGTGGATAGAAATTTTGCTCTGACATGGTTCTCTATTCTCTATTCATAAGAACCTCTTACATTGTCAAAGGGAATTAATCTTCCTGCTTCCAGCAGGCCCCACTCCATCCTCTACACTGAAGCCAGAGGGATTTTTTTTTTCTTTATGAAGCATAAATCTGAGCACATCACTTCTGTGCTTAAAGCTTTTTTTTCTTTTTTCTTTTTTTTGAGACGGAGTCTCGCTCTGTCGCCCAGGCTGGAGTGCAGTAGCGTGATCTCGGCTCACCACAACCTCCGCCTCCCAGGTTCAAGCCATTCTCCTGCTTCAGCCTCCTGAGTAGCAGGGATTACAGCCATGTGCCACCATGCCCAGCTAATTTTTGTATTTTGAGTAGAGATGGGGTTTTACCGTGTTGGCCAGGCTGGTCTTGAACCCCTGACCTCTTGATCCACCTGCCTTGGACTTCCAAAGTGCTGGGATTACAGGCGTGAGCCACCGTGCCCAGCTGCTTAAAGCTTTTTAATGACTTGGCAAGCTTTCTGCACCACTCCTGACACGGAAGCACAGAAGACCCTTACGATGTACCCCTCTCTAGTCTAACCTGCCACTCCTGCCTGTGCTTTTCACCCCAGCCACTCAGCCCATTTCAACTGCCCATCTTGGATTAGACAAATCCGAGATGAGCAGCTTCACCCCTGCAGGCTCACCCCTTTTCCCATGCTTGGACAACACACCTTCCTGGTCCCAGCCTTCTTCAAAATTCAGCTTAAACATCACTTCCACCTGGAAGCCTGCCTGCCTTGAGTCTTCATTCACTCCAGATGGAGGTGACTGGGCCTCTCTCACACCCTGTTCTTATCTCTCTCAGCCCCAGTCACACTGCCTTCTGCTTGTTTTCTTTTCTTTCCTACTACTACTATGAGACAGAGCTTCTGAAGGGCTTGGGCCCTGCCTTCTCACACTTCATATCCCCAGTGCCTAGTATAATACCTAGCATAGATTAGGAAGGCACTTAACTGGTGGCAGCTTGATGAATGGATACATAATTGAATAAGTGAAAGAAAGCAAAAAGAAAGAATGGAAGGCGGATTCTTGGGGGAAAATTAGTTCTATGACAATCAGATGCTCGATTTCCTGTGAGGAGTAGAAAATAACTGAGACAAAGCTGTTTGTTCTGAAAAACAAGCCCCAAAGTCTAGGTGGGAGCTGAGAGCCCCAGAGAAACCGCATCTCTTCATTAGCTTAAGTGCAATGAGCACTTCAAGAGACCTGAATCAACTGATTAGCAAGGGCAGCCTACTCCAGAATACGTCTATTCTCTTGGAATTTTCTCAAAAACAGGTGAGATTATAACACTATAAACATAATTGCATTTTCTAATCAAAAGTGCAACAAAACTTGGGTAATTATGAGGCGGCAGCGGTGTTACCACTTTATTTCCTGAGTATTTTTATCACTATGAGCTGGGTTGTGGGGGGTAGTAACTGCTCAAACATTTTCATCCATCACCTTGTGTTCTCTTCTGTGGGGTTTATACATGGAGAAAACAAAATGAAAACGGAAAACAAAAAAACAGAAAAACAAAACAGGCAAAGGGGTAGAATTCATTTAAAGATGACTGAGGTGGCTTAGTCATGCTGGATTTGAGGTCCAGCAGTGGGATGGGTTCTGCATTCTCTGGGCAAGCGATTTTTCTGTCAGGCAAACAGGACTAGGTGCACCATCCGCAGTCCTGGCTGAGGGGAGCCAGGAGAGACTGGTCCAGCTCCAGCCTATACCCAAGCCCTTTCTCCACTTTGAAAGATGCCTGTGAATTGCACTTCTTTTCACCCAGGAAACCAATGCAGCCCAGCTTCTCGGCCCAGGGCCTAGTGCAGGACGATATGTCATACTCTGAGCAGACCCAGAATGCAGTTAGTTACCCCACCTCCTTAGGAGGGAGAACAACAATAGAACCAAAATAGCAACGCTAAAAAGCAGACCTTTGGAGCACCTGGGGGCCTTTTGCTGTTGTTGCTGCAAAAGGAGAAGGAAAGGATTTTGCCATGCCCCTGGGGTTTACGCGTTCAACAGCCCTCCCTCCTGATCCAGGGACCCGGGACGAGCTGTGGGACCTGCAGGGCTCCATGTGGCATGAAGTTCCTTCTGGTTTTGCAGAGAGGCAGGGGTGTACAATAGGAGCCCTGGATTTCTGGTCAAAAGCTTTCTTGGTGAAATAGCCAGATCTGGACAGGAAGAGAAGAGAGAAGGGGCACTTTAGTCAGAAGGTACCCCGCAAGCAGTGGCGCAGTGCCAAGAAGTGTAGATTTCCATGGGGCTGGTGTGCATTGTGTGTGGCTAGGAGTCAGGGGCCACAGAATGGGATGTGGACATGGGGTCAGGTCCCCCAGGGTGTCTGATGCTATTTTAGAGAGGGGTGTATTCATATTCCTCATGAAAAGAGATTCAGGCAGTCAACAGCCAACATCTTCAAATCCTAAAATGAAAAGGTTTCTCTAAGCCAGTAGTATTCAGACTTTTATTTAGCTAGAAATCACTGTTGAAAACAAATCTTGCATTAAAACCAAGCGTACAAAACAAGTAATAACCAAAAAATAGAAAAATACTCAATTGGATATCAACTGATAAATGGATAAATTAAATGTGGTCTATCCATACAATGGACTATTCAGCCACAACGAGAAAAAAAGCACTGACATATGTTACAACATTAACGAGCCTTGAAAACATTATGCTCAGTGAAGAAGCCAGACATAAATGACCACATATTGTATTATTCCATTTCTAGAAAATATCCAGAATAAGCAAATCATAGATAGTAAAAGTAGATTAGAAGTTGCCAGAGTCTCAGGTGGGAAGGAGGGATTGGGGAGTGACTGCTAATGGATACAGGATGTCTTTTTGGGGTGATGACATGTTCTGGAATTAGTGGTGACAGTGTCAGTTGTACAACCTTGTGAATATACTAAAAACCACTCCAGACACTAAAAACCACACTTAAAAATGTTGAACTTGATGGTCTATAAATTACATCTAGAAAGAGAGAGAGAGAGAAACAGACAGAGGGAGGGAGAGAGGGAAGGAAGGAAGGAACAAAGCAGAGCCGATTTGGCTGAAAGGAGGAGGCACTGGGAAGTACAGTGGCCCTTATGGCTGGCCTTGTTTATTTCCAATGTCTGTCCAATCTCTCACCCAAGTTTTAAGCTTGGCTTCCAGATCCCTGGGGAGCCAAGTAGGAGAAAAGATACAGACACCTCAAAATTGAGCATGTAAACTTTTACCTAATCCTCTCATTTTCCCCCACTCCAGAAAGGTTCTGCTTCACTTTCTCTAGAGACTGACCAGGCAGCGACTGCCCTCTTGGGGGTGGGAGGGTCAGTAGCCTGCTAAGGAAGCAGGAAGCCACTAAGGGATAACTACATCTTAAACCCACTTTCTCTCTCTCTCTCTCTCTCTCTGTTTCTCTCTCTCTCTCTGTGTGTGTGTGTGTGTGTGTGTGTGTGTGTGTGTGTGTGCGCGTGCGTGAGACAGAGTCTCACTGTGCCACCCAGGCTGGTGTGCAGTGATGTGATCTTGGCTCACCACAGCCTCCGCCTCCTGG
>NW_012101365.1:8440338-8445615 GCF_000951045.1 Mandrillus leucophaeus | reverse complement strand
GTCTCTCAAAACAAAGCCCCACTACTACCCTGCTGTGCTTGAGTGATGTTTCAGGAGGGCATGGAATTTCATTGTGCATGACCAGTCCTTTATCTCTAACCCAAATCCAGCATGCTTTTCTATATTTTCTACATTCCCTTTGATTAGCATATATTATTATTATTTTTTAAGAGACAGGGTCTCACTCTGTTGCCCAGGCTGCAGTGCAATGGTGTTACCATAGTTCATCACAGCCTTGAAGTCCTGGGCTCAAGCAGTCCTCCCACCTCAGCCTCCCAAGTAGCAGCGACTAAAGGTGTGCACCACCATTCCTGGCTAAGTTTTAAATTTTTTATAGGATGGGGTGTCATTATTTGGCCCAGACTGGTCTTGAATTCCTAAAGTGATCGTCTCGCCTCAGCCTCCCAAAGTGTTGAGATTATAGGTGTCAGCCACTGTGCCTGGCCACATTATTTTTATAATCAGAAAAGAAAAAGCAATGAGAGGGAGACAGATGGAGATTTTGGAGGTGGATTGGAAGGACCCTGGAGGCTGCCTGCAAGCCGGAGCGAGGGCCAGGCAGGAACTGACAAGACTCAGAGAGATGGCAGACGAGGTGCCGTTGGAAGAGATGTAGAGTCAGATTCCAGAAACAGGCCAGAGAGTGATCAGCCAGAGTGGAAGTTGCTCTGCTCTGCTCTTTGGGGAAGGGATTTGTCTTCAAGCCATGACCACAGGGCACATGGGGAAAGACCAACTTTCCAGTGTCCAAGTGGGCATGCAGTATAAGTGAGGCCTGACCCAGTGACCAAATGCCCACTGGCCTTGAAAACTGGAACCGCTTGGCAACTTTCACCCTCCTACTCAGACTCAGCCCTTCTGGATATTCTGGGATCCGTTTTGACTTTAGTAGGGAAGGAGTGAGACATAGAACATCTTGGGCTCTGGAGTCTTTAGTATCTAGTCACCCCAGCCACAGATTCCTCTAGAACAGGGGTTTTCCCAAACCCCAGGCCATGGACCAGTACCAGTCCGTGGCCTGTTAGGAGCTGAGCCACACAGCAGGAAGTGAGCAGCGGTGAGCATTACCACTTGAGTTCCACCTTCTCCCACATCAGTGGTGGCATCAGATTCTCAAAGGAGCGCAAACACTATTGTGAAGTGTGCATGCAAGGTTGTGTGCTCCTTGTGAGAATCTAATGCCTGATGATCTAAGGTAGAACAGTTTCAACCCAAAACTGTCCCCTAATCCCCGGTCCATGGAAAAATTATCTTCCATAAAACCAGTCCCTAGTGCCAAAAAGGTTGGGGACCACTGTTCTAGAACTCCCACCCCAATCCTAATAACCATCTGGTAGATAAGGCCCCACCTTAAACCCCAATCTAGCACCTGTCTACCCGACACACCTCTAAGTCCAAATGTTGTTTCCTGCCCCTGGGGCCTCCCACCGGGACCTAAAATCTAAGCCAGAACCCAAGCTCTTCCCTGTGACCTGTTGCCAATCCTCTCTAACAGGCCTTGTCAAGTTTCTCCAGAGCCCTGCGCATCCAGAGCCAAAGTCCTGCTTTATCCAGGCACATTCATGATCAATAAAGGCAGTTAGAATAGCCAACATCATCTTCGCTTCACCCCGGAAGACCTGCGCTGATGACTCAGGGGTAAGAGAAGGAAACATTTCTTACTGGAGATGACTGTTCCAGAATTACCCCCAAATGAATTTCAGCCCCAAGGTTAAGCCCAGATCTGACCTGTCTTTCTGGAGCTCTCTGGAGCACATAAAAGCCTGATGATTTCTTCCTTATATCAATAGGTACAGTTTTCTGTCACCAATTTAGATCTAATTTAGGGAAGGCATTGTCTAGAGCTTGCTGAGCTGGTTTTGCAATGTAGATTCTGAGAAGAGATTGGATATCAGTCATAATAAATAAGATTGCATTTTCTCTAATCAGATATTTTTTGTTTTGTTTTGTTTTGTTTTTGAGACGGGGTCTCCCTCTGTCACTCAGGCTGGAGTACAATGGCACAATCATGGCTCACTGCAGCCTTGACCTCCTGGGCTCAAGTGATCCTCCTGCCTTAGCACCCCCAAGTAGCTGGGACTACAGGCATATGCCACCATGCCCGGCTAATTTTTGCACTTTCTGTAAAGACAGGGTTTTGTCATGTTGCCCAGGTTGGTCTCAAACTCCTGGGCTAAAGGGATCTTACGGCCTCGGCCTCTCAGAGTGCTGGTATTACAGGTGTGAGACACCGCACCCCGCCTATATTGGTTCTGTATGAGTACTTAATAAAGCACTTTTATAATGTTAAAGTGATGAGGGGCTAGGGAGTCCTGAGTCTACTGGGAGAAACGTAGAAGACATGTAAGAAAGACACCTTCCTGGCCATTGTTATTCTTATGGTATTTATGTCAGAATCGCCCGGGTTTAATCCACTTCTGCGACTGCCAGGTGTGTGACCATGGAAAATCTTTCTGTTTCTCAGTTTCCTCATCTGTATATGGGGTTACTAATAGTACCTAACTTGCAATGTTGTTGCAAGGATTAAATGAGTTCATACATGCAAATATATAGAACAGTACCTGGAATGGAGCAAGTATTCAACAAATGTTAGCTACTATTAGTGTTGCATTTATTATTATTATTACTAGTGGTGTTGTTTGTGTTCTTATTTATTTATTTTTTTATTATTTTTTAGAGAAAGAGTCTTATTCTGTCACCAGGCTGGAGTAAGTGCAGTGGCGTGATCTCGGTTCATTGCAACCTCTGCCTCCTGGGTTCAAGCAATTCTCATGCCTCAGCCTCCCAAGTAGCTGGAATTACAGACCCGTGCTACCATGCCTGGCTAATTTTTGTATTTTTAGTAGATTCAGGGTTTTGCCATGTTGGCCAGGCTGGTCTCGAACTCCTGACCTCAAGTGATCTGCCTACCTTGGCCTCCCAAAGTGCTGGGATTACAGACGTGAGCCACCGTGCTCGGCCACTCTTATTTGGATATCATATCAGCAAAGTTTCAGTGTGATAAATAGAAACCATGTAAATATTTTATGCAATAGAGGATTTAATATAGGAAATTGGATGCTTAAAAAACCATTGGAAAGGGGTGCAGCTCTGGGTTCTACTCAAGGCTGCCAGAAATGACTACCAGATGATTCTTACTGTCCAACTGAGGGAACTAGAACCTCTGAGGCCACCGCTAGGGCCTGCTGGAATTAAGAATTTACCACTGCTGCAGTGACCACTGCTGTTTCTGCTGCCTCGGAACACAGGGAAGCTGTGGCTAAGACCACCCAGGGATCAGGAAGCCAAGCTAGCAGCCCTTACCACCAGTGAGTGAAGGAGCCCTACAAAGCAGTTCTCCAGAAAACTCACATCTCCGTGGTCCCACTTGCTAGCATCCCCCTCGCTCCCCTTTTACATCTCCTGAACATCTAAATGGCAGAACCCAATCAGCATGCAGAACTCTGATATTCTGGGACTTGAAATGGTTTGTTTTCTAACCATTCCAGCTAGAGGAAGGAACTGGAATACAGGTGGAGAGTCGATCCACACAACCCAAAGGAGGCAGCTGCATGTGAAGGTCCTGCTAGGTGGAAGGCATACCTTCTGTAGACAGGACAGTGGAGTGCCTGAAGGAGGAATCGTTCCAAGATTTAGGTTCTCTGGGGGAAGGCAAGGGTCTCTTAGATCAGGTAACAACAGAGAGGGGACTCTAATAGCTGTCTTGGCCTTCACTATGGAGTTGGGCCTATGTCGTGAGTAGAAATACATCACTTAAGAATATACTGGAGAATATTCTTATAATGCTTGCTTTCCAACCAATGCACAAAAATCACAAGCCACAAGGGAAAAATATTGACACATTTAACCATATATAAAGCTAAACTTTTATATGATAAAAATACAAACAACAGGTTGAAAAATATATATTTGCAATTAAACAATTAAAATCTATAATATATAAAGAGCCCCTTAAAGACAACAAGTTTGAAACATTCAACGGCAGCAGGTCACCTACATGCTTTTCCATAGACTGGTGTGTTGTACATGCTGTACCTTCTGTCAAAAGAGCATTTCACCTCTATTAATATCTTAACCTTCTTAGTAATGTCTCTTCTTTATACATTGCCTGATTTTCTGCCTGTGGTGGATACTGAGGTGCATGGCCAGATTACCCTTCAGGGTTGGGGGCTGGTCTCTCCAGCTGCTAAGACAGCTGAATCTTGTACCTCTGCAGAAAGAAGCCGCTTTGCCCAAGGTTACACCACTTCCCTGGAGGCAGCCTGTATCCAATGACTGGTAACTATAGGAGTACAAATACCTGGAGTCCTTGCCTCAATAGGACAACTCAGTAGAGGCATACCAGCTCCAGAGATGCTCATGGGATTGGCTATGGCCTCTGTTCAGCATTTCCTGTGTCCAAACAATCTTGCTTCCCTCAACCCGTACAGGTGTTGTTGCCAAGAGTACTTCCCAATCAAACTCTTGTATGCAGATCCCACCAGAGTATCAGAGTATGTCTGGGAACCTGAACTATGAAACTCTACTGTTGATGGTTTATAGATGTTTCCATAGTGATATGTGTCAATTCGTTTCATTCATCTTAATGGCATCCCATTGTATAAACATACTACGGTTTAGTTATTATTCCCTTTTGATGAAAATGTAGGTCATTTTCCAGTATGTGTGATGTCACAAACAGTGCTGCTATTAATACCTTTTTGCATCTCTCTGTGAGCATGTGTGAGAGTTTCTCTGAGATGTATACCTAGAGATGGAACTGCAGAGTCAAAAGGTATCTGCAACTTCAAGTTTACAGAGATTGCCAAATTTCTCTTTGAAGTTGTATTAGCCATAGACACTCCTGTTACCCTTGCATCAGTGTCACTTGGTATCGTCAGACTTTTAAATGCTTGCCAGTCTGATGGGAGGGAAGTGATATTCGATTATTGTTTTAATTCTAACTTCTTTGGTGATTGGGGAGCTTGGGCATCTTTCATTTTTGTGGAGGATAATGGCGTATTCTTCTTCTGGGAATTACTTGTTCATTTTTTTTTTTGCTCATTATATTAGGTTGTTGGGCTTTTCTCATTGATTTGCAGCAGTTTTTTATATTTGAGTTAGAGATCTTTGGTTGTTCCTATGCATTGCAAAATTATCTCCCTGTCTGCAGCTTCTCTGTTAATTTTCTTAGACTTCATCTCACATATATAAATTTTAAATTTTGAGAGAGCTGAAAATATTTTTATTATTTACATTATGACATATGGGATTTTGGGTGGGAGGGTCTAATTTCCT
>NW_012101365.1:8437761-8440288 GCF_000951045.1 Mandrillus leucophaeus | reverse complement strand
GTGTTGTTGCCAAGAGTACTTCCCAATCAAACTCTTGTATGCAGATCCCACCAGAGTATCAGAGTATGTCTGGGAACCTGAACTATGAAACTCTACTGTTGATGGTTTATAGATGTTTCCATAGTGATATGTGTCAATTCGTTTCATTCATCTTAATGGCATCCCATTGTATAAACATACTACGGTTTAGTTATTGTTCCCTTTTGATGAAAATGTAGGTCATTTTCCAGTATGTGTGATGTCACAAACAGTGCTGCTATTAATACCTTTTTGCATCTCTCTGTGAGCATGTGTGAGAGTTTCTCTGAGATGTATACCTAGAGATGGAACTGCAGAGTCAAAAGGTATCTGCAACTTCAAGTTTACAGAGATTGCCAAATTTCTCTTTGAAGTTGTATTAGCCATAGACACTCCTGTTACCCTTGCATCAGTGTCACTTGGTATCGTCAGACTTTTAAATGCTTGCCAGTCTGATGGGAGGGAAGTGATATTCGATTATTGTTTTAATTCTAACTTCTTTGGTGATTGGGGAGCTTGGGCATCTTTCATTTTTGTGGAGGATAATGGCGTATTCTTCTTCTGGGAATTACTTGTTCATTTTTTTTTTTGCTCATTATATTAGGTTGTTGGGCTTTTCTCATTGATTTGCAGCAGTTTTTTATATTTGAGTTAGAGATCTTTGGTTGTTCCTATGCATTGCAAAATTATCTCCCTGTCTGCAGCTTCTCTGTTAATTTTCTTAGACTTCATCTCACATATATAAATTTTAAATTTTGAGAGAGCTGAAAATATTTTTATTATTTACATTATGACATATGGGATTTTGGGTGGGAGGGTCTAATTTCCTGTACTAAGGCGCATAATGTTATTTTTCTTTATTTTTTCCTCATGTGTGTACTAATTGTCTCATTTCATTTGTTGAATAGCCTATCCTTTTTTTACTGATTTTTAATGCCACCTCTAGCAAGTGTTAAATTCCAATGGGTACCTGGCTGTTTGGGGCTCACTATTCTGTTCCCTTAGTCTGTCAATTTCTATGACAATTCATCACCATTTTAGTTTCTAGAGCTTTATGCTAAGTCCTGATAGGTGATGCAGCAAGTCCTCCTCCTTTTTTTTTTTTTTTTCCAAAATTATCTTTGCTAACCTTGGCCTTCTAATAAATCACGTTAATTTTAGAGTCATAACTTTAGGGAAAACTTCAGGAAAAGTTTCACCTGAAACCTGCAGCCCAAAGTGAGAACTTCCATCCCTGTGTGCCCACTCTCTCCCGATTTGTTCTTTCTGAATAACGTCTTCTTACCAATCAAACGTTGCCTTTTCCAAAACTAACTACAGACTGCCCTGCTCCCATCCTGTACCTATAAAGACCCCAGACTCAGCCAGGAGAGAGAAGCATCTAGACATCAGGAAGAAGCAGCTAGGCATCCCCTAAGGGGAATGGGGCAAAGGGAATGGAGGTGATTTATAAAATGAGCCTAATGTCCATAGGAGGAAATTCAAGTACATACTCTAATGTAGATGGGCTTTGTGGAGCAGAGGACAGGCATGTGCTCCCACGCATATGGTGAGAACCTCTCATTCTATCTTACTTGGAGCGTGGAGCAAAGTAGATCAGGAATGGAGAGTCGGGATGTGGAGGTGGCAATCTTAGGAGGCAAAACTCCCTGGTGTCATAGAGCCTCAATACTTGTGCAAAACACTATAAACTTTGTCTAATGGGAAGTAGACAAGGGGGCAACACAGAGGGAGGTTTAGGGAAATAAGGATGAGGCCCCTATTTGAAAGGCAAGAAATCTGTGTGTATTTTGGTTCACCTAGACCTTCAGGGAATCTGGGAACACATACACTGCCTCACATGTGAGAGCTTCTCTCCAGGGAAAGAAATTGAGGAAAGGGACTTGGTTTATGTCTTGTGGAAGATAACAGATATAGGTGATTCTCATTATTCACAGTACTTCCATTCTATAAAATCACTATGAACACAGAATTATGAAAATTTGCTCCTACAGGATGTACAGAATTAGGCTCCTGTGAGCCTGTAGTCACACCTTTTTCCTCAGTCTATCAATACATAACCTAATCTTATGTGTGCTTTTGTTTAAAGGCACCTTATTTAATATATATTTTAATTCGTTAACATTAAACTCATGGTCAACAGCAATATAACTCATGCTTTCACAAAACGTATTTAACACGCCTATTTTTTCCATAAGGCACATCACAGCCTTCTTGTATTTAGGAACACTAGACAGCACTTCAACCTCTGTTCAGGGGTCACTTTAAACTGCAAACTCAACTGAAATCATAAAAACATGAAAAGCATGGCACTATTTCTGTGTTGTTGGCTCTGCCTGGAATTTTATCCCTGCTCTGTCTTCCTGACTGACTGACTTAGCACCAACTTCTCCAACAAGTTTCCCCTGACTTCTCATTTCCCAACACAGACTGAGCCCCAGCAACACTGGACTTGTCGCCACTGCTTACTTCTTAAATATGGAATTGTTGTTTCCTCTCTTTTTCACAA